>NC_088223.1:15245547-15265547 GCF_036934945.1 Oncorhynchus masou masou
ATGATAGAGGACAGTCGGGGGTTTATAGATATGATAGAGGACAGTCGTGGGTTTATAGATATGATAGAGGACAGTCGGGGGTTTATAGATATGATAGAGGACAGTAGAAGGTTTATAGATATGATATGGTGGAGAGTAGAAGGTTTATAGATATTACATTTACATTACATTTAAGTCATTTAGCAGACGCTCTTATCCAGAGCGACTTACAGATATGATAGGGGACAGTAGAAGGTTTATATATATGGAAGGGGACAGTAGGGGGTTTATAGATATTATAGGGGACAGTAGGGGGTTTATAGATATGACAGGGGACAGTGTAAGATTTATAGATATGTGATAGGGGAGAGCAGGGTGTTTATAGTAGGTGGGTTTAGAGATATGATAGGGGACAGTAGAGGGTTTATAGACATGATCGGGGACAGTAGGGGGTTTATAGATATGATCGGGGACAGTATAAGGTTTATAGACATGATAGGGGACAGTAGATGGTTTATAGATATGATAGGGGACAGTAGGGGGTTTATTGACATGATAGAGGACAGTAGGGGGTTTATAGATATGACAGGGGAGAGTAGAAGGTTTATAGATATGATAGGGGACAGTAGAAGGTTTATATATATGGAAGGGGACAGTAGGGGGTTTATAGATATTATAGGGGACAGTAGGGTGTTTATAGCTATGATAGGGGACAGTAGAAGGTTTATAGATATGATAGAGGACAGTAGGGGGTTTATAGATATGACAGGGGACAGTAGGGGGTTTATAGATATGATAGAGGACAGTAGGGGGTTTATAGATATGATAGGGGACAGTAGAAGGTGTATAGATAAGATAGGGGACAGTAGGGGGTTTATAGATATGATAGAGGACAGTGTAAGGTTTATAAATATGTGATAGGGGACAGTAGGGGGTTTATAGTAGGGGGTTTATAGATATGATAGGGGACAGTAGAGGGTTTATAGTAGGGGGTTTATAGATATGATAGGGGACAGTAGATGGTTTATGGATATGATAGGGGACAGTAGGGGGTTTATTGACATGATAGGGGACAGTAGGGGGTTTATAGATATGATAGAGGACAGTAGGGGGTTTATAGATATGACAGGGGACAGTAGAAGGTGTATAGATAAGATAGGGGACAGTAGGGGGTTTATAGATATGATAGAGGACAGTAGGGGGTTTATAGATATGATAGGGGACAGTAGAAGGTGTATAGATAAGATAGGGGACAGTAGGGGGTTTATAGATATGATAGAGGACAGTGTAAGGTTTATAAATATGTGATAGGGGACAGTAGGGGGTTTATAGTAGGGGGTTTATAGATATGATAGGGGACAGTAGAGGGTTTATAGACATGATCGGGGACAGTAGGGGGTTTATAGATATGATAGGGGACAGAAGAAGGTTTATAGACATGATAGGGGACAGTAGGGGGTTTATAGATATGATAGGGGACAGAAGAAGGTTTATAGACATGATAGGGGACAGTAGGGGGTTTATAGACATGACAATGGACAGTAGAAGGTTTATAGATATGATAGGGGACAGTAGGGTGTTTATAGATATGATAGGGGACAGTAGGGTGTTTATAGGTATGATAGGGGACAGTAGAAGGTTTACAGACATGATAGGAGACAGTAGGGGGTTTATAGACATGATAGGGGACAGTATAAGGTTATTAGATATGTTATAGGGGACAGTAGGGGGTTTATAGTAGGGGGTTTATAGATATGATAGGGGACAGTAGAAGGTGTATAGATAAGATAGGGGACAGTAGGGGGTTTATAGATATGATAGAGGACAGTGTAAGGTTTATAAATATGTGATAGGGGACAGTAGGGGGTTTATAGTAGGGGGTTTATAGATATGATAGGGGACAGTAGAGGGTTTATAGATATGATAGGGGACAGTAGGGTGTTTATAGGTATGATAGGGGACAGTAGAAGGTTTACAGACATGATAGGAGACAGTAGGGGGTTTATAGACATGATAGGGGACAGTATAAGGTTATTAGATATGTTATAGGGGACAGTAGGGGGTTTATAGTAGGGGGTTTATAGATATGATAGGGGACAGTAGAGGGTTTATAGACATGATAGGGGACAGTAGGGGGTTTATAGATATGATAGGGGACAGAAGAAGGTTTATAGACATGATAGGGGACAGTAGGGGGTTTATAGATATGATAGGGGACAGAAGAAGGTTTATAGACATGATAGGGGACAGTAGGGGGTTTATAGACATGACAGTGGACAGTAGAAGGTTTATAGATATGATAGGGGACAGTAGGGTGTTTATAGATATGATAGGGGACAGTAGGGTGTTTATAGGTATGATAGGGGACAGTAGAAGGTTTACAGACATGAAAGGAGACAGTAGGGGGTTTATAGACATGATAGGGGTCAGTATAAGGTTATTAGATATGTTATAGGGGACAGTAGGGGGTTTATAGTAGGGTGTTTATAGATATGATAGGGGACAGAAGTGGGTTTATAGACATGATAGGGGACAGTACGGGGTTTATAGACATGATAGGGGACAGTAGAAGGTTTATAGATATGATAGAGGACAGTTGGGGGTTTATAGATTAGATCGAGGACAGTCGGGTTTTATAGATATGATAGAGGACAGTAGGGGGTTTATAGGCATGATAGAGGACAGTAGATGGTTTATAGATATGATAGGGGACAGTAGGGGGTTTATAGATATGATAGAGGACAGTAGGGGGTTTATAGATATGATAGAGGACAGTAGGGGGTTTATAGATATGACAGGGGACAGTAGAAGGTGTATAGATAAGATAGGGGACAGTAAGGGGGTTTATAGATATGATAGAGGACAGCAGGGGGTTTATAGATATGATAGGGGACAGTAGAAGGTGTATAGATAAGATAGGGGACAGTAGGGGGTTTATAGATATGATAGAGGACAGTAGGGGGTTTATAGATATGATAGAGGACAGTAGGGGGTTTATAGATATGATAGGGGACAGTGTAAGGTTTATAAATATGTGATAGGGGACAGTAGGGGGTTTATAGTAGGGGGTTTATAGATATGATAGGGGACAGTAGAGGGTTTATAGACATGATCGGGGACAGTAGGGGGTTTATAGATATGATAGGGGACAGAAGAAGGTTTATAGACATGATAGGGGACAGTAGTGGGTTTATAGATATGATAGGGGACAGAAGAAGGTTTATAGACATGATAGGGGACAGTAGGGGGTTTATAGACATGACAATGGACAGTAGAAGGTTTATAGATATGATAGGGGACAGTAGGGTGTTTATAGATATGATAGGGGACAGTAGGGTGTTTATAGGTATATTAGGGGACAGTAGAAGGTTTACAGACATGATAGGAGACAGTAGGGGGTTTATAGACATGATAGGGGACAGTATAAGGTTATTAGATATGTTATAGGGGACAGTAGGGGGTTTATAGTAGGGGGTTTATAGATATGATAGGGGACAGTAGAGGGTTTATAGACATGATAGGGGACAGTAGGGGGTTTATAGATATGATAGGGGACAGAAGAAGGTTTATAGACATGATAGGGGACAGTAGAAGGTGTATAGATAAGATAGGGGACAGTAGGGGGTTTATAGATATGATAGAGGACAGTAGGGGGTTTATAGATATGATAGGGGACAGTAGAATGTGTATAGATAAGATAGGGGACAGTAGGGGGTTTATAGATATGATAGAGGACAGTAGGGGGTTTATAGATATGATAGAGGACAGTAGGGGGTTTATAGATATGATAAGGGACAGTAGGGGGTTTATAGATATGATAGGGGACAGTGTAAGGTTTATAAATATGTGATAGGGGACAGTAGGGGGTTTATAGTAGGGGGTTTATAGATATGATAGGGGACAGTAGAGGGTTTATAGACATGATCGGGGACAGTAGGGGGTTTATAGATATGATAGGGGACAGAAGAAGGTTTATAGACATGATAGGGGACAGTAGTGGGTTTATAGATATGATAGGGGACAGAAGAAGGTTTATAGACATGATAGGAGACAGTAGGGGGTTTATAGACATGATAGGGGACAGTGTAAGATTTATAGATATGTGATAGGGGAGAGCAGGGGGTTTATAGTAGGGGGTTTAGAGATATGATCGGGGACAGTATAAGGTTTATAGACATGATAAGGGACAGTAGGGGGTTTATAGACATGACAATGGACAGTAGAAGGTTTATAGATATGATAGGGGACAGTAGAAGGTTTACAGACATGATAGGAGACAGTGTAAGATTTATAGATATGTGATAGGGGAGAGCAGGGGGTTTATAGTAGGGGGTTTAGAGATATGATCGGGGACAGTATAAGGTTTATAGACATGATAAGGGACAGTAGGGGGTTTATAGACATGACAATGGACAGTAGAAGGTTTATAGATATGATAGGGGACAGTAGGGTGTTTATAGATATGATAGGGGACAGTAGGGTGTTTATAGGTATGATAGGGGACAGTAGAAGGTTTATAGATATGATAGGGGACAGTAGAAGGTTTACAGACATGATAGGAGACAGTGTAAGATTTATAGATATGTGATAGGGGAGAGCAGGGGGTTTATAGTAGGGGGTTTAGAGATATGATCGGGGACAGTATAAGGTTTATAGACATGATAGGGGACAGTAGGGGGTTTATTGACATGATAGGGGACAGTAGGGGGTTTATAGATATGATAGGTGACAGTAGTGGGTTTATAGATATGATAGAGGACAGTAGGGGGTTTATAGATATGACAGGGGACAGTAGAAGGTGTATAGATATGATAGGGGACAGTAGGGGGTGTATAGATATGATAGAGTGACAGTAGGGGGTTTATAGACATGGTAGAGGACAGTATAAGGTTTATAGACATGACAGGGGACAGTAGATGGTTTATAGATATGATAGGGGACAGTAGGGGGTTTATAGATATGACAGGGGAGAGTAGAATGTTTATGGATATGATAGGGGACAGTAGAAGGTTTATATATATGGAAGGGGACAGTAGGGGGTTTATAGACATGATAGGGGACAGTAGGGGGTTTATAGATATGATAGGGGACAGTAGAAGGTTTATAGATATGATAGGGGACAGTAGGGGGTTTATAGATATGACAGGGGACAGTAGGGGGTTTATAGATATGATAGAGGACAGTAGGGGGTTTATAGATATGATAGGGGACAGTAGAAGGTTTATAGATATGATAGGGGACAGTAGAAGGTTTATAGATATGATAGGGGACAGTAGGGGGTTTATAGATATGACAGGGGACAGTAGGGGGTTTATAGATATGATAGAGGACAGTAGGGGGTTTATAGATATGACAGGGGACATTAGAAGGTGTATAGATATGATAGGAGACAGTAGGGAGTTTATAGATATGATAGAGGACAGTAGGGGGTTTATAGATATGATAGGGGACAGTAGGGGAGTGATAGATATGATAGAGGACAGTAGAAGTTTTATAGATATGATAGGGGACAGTAGAAGGTTTATAGATATGATAGGGGACAGTAGGGGGTTTATAGACATGATAGAGGACAGTTGGTGGTTAATAGATATGACAGGGGACAGTATAAGGTTTATAGATATGATAGGGGACAGTAGGGAGTTTATAGATATGATAGAGGACAGTAGGGTGTTTATAGGTATGATAAGGGACAGTAGGGGGTTTATAGATATGATAGGGGACAGTAGGTGGTTTATAGATATGATAGGGGACAGTCAGGGGTTTATAGATATTATAGGGGACAGTAGGGGGTTTATAGATATGATAGGGGACAGTAGGGGGTTTATAGATATGATAGAGGACAGTAGGGGGTTTATAGACATGATAGGGGACAGTAGATGGTTTATATATATGATAGGGGACAGTAGGGGCCAGGCTCATCGTGTATTGATGTTGTAGGTGAAGAGCCCACCTCCTCATCTGAGGGCAGGACAGGCTCATCGTGTATGGATGGTGTAGGTAAAGAGCCCACCTCCTCCTCTGAGGGCAGGACAGGCTCATCATGTATGGATGGTGTAGGTAAAGAGCCCACCTCCTCTGAGGGCAGGACAGGATCATCATGTATGGATGGTGTAGGTAAAGAGCCCACCTCCTCTGAGGGCAGGACAGGCTCATCATGTATGGATGGTGTAGGTAAAGAGCCCACCTCCTCTGAGGGCAGGACAGGCTCATCATGTATGGATGGTGTAGGTAAAGAGCCCACCTCCTCTGAGGGCAGGACAGGATCTGACTAGGAGGACAAAAAAAACACATTTAGACAAAAGAGCTAAGAATGATTTAGTCCAAGCAAGGAGGGAAATCACATTGATGTGTAATAATGTTATTGCGTTTGTGTGTGATTGACTATACATACAGCAATGAGAAAAAATGTATAGGTGCACTCACAGTGCTTGGAGAGGAAACATTCAATTAGACAGTGGATGAGAGGGCACATGAGACGTGGCTTCAGTTCAGATCAGGAGAAAGTTGACACTGGAGGTGGAGTGGAGTGGCCATCTCCTCTTAATCAGGGAACAAGAAGGGACTGAGCTGTAAATACAAATACTGTGGCAGATTCATTCCGTTACAGCAGCGCCATCGTAGGTTTGGGCAACAAGTTTCATGTGGTTCAAATCAGACATCTCAGAATTCACAAAGTCAAACACAGACAGAGTAGCCCAAGAAACTTCTGAATAAAGCCTTCATCATCCACATACCTGACGAAAAGTAACAATTGCAAGCGACAACTGATGTCTGGGGTTTTATCCTGCGAAAAAAAGGATGATGCGATGGAAGCTGAATGATTTCGACATCCCAGAGAAGACAGTAGAAACTTAAATCAATGTGTAATTACCTCAGAAAGCTCCTTGTAGTTGCCCTTGTCAGGGGAACTTTCCTTTCCCATCATGCCCCCTTGATTCATCCTGGAACGACCCATTTTTTACAATGGCCAACACTTATATGGCCAAAAATCCCTGTTTCTTCTTGAATACGCAGACCTTCTTCCATTACGTGATCGAAGCAGCTTTTCCCCAAAAGCTTGAATCTAATTTGGGCAATGAAAGGGGTTCTTCAACAAAAAAAATCGATTTTGTATTGAAATCAAAGTAGCCAGAGGCGGATGTTGAGATTATTGTATATCTTCGTTGAACAGTGTGTTTTAATCAGTTATTTGGTGACGTGAATATATTTAGTATAGTTTTATCTAAAAATGATAACTTTTTAAATGTCTCATAAAAAAAATAATAATCTGAAATTCACTGAGATGATGGTCCTCCCCATCCTCCTCTGAGGAACCTCCACTGCAGTACAGTATACCTGCAGTGTCAGCTCTAAAAACAGAGGGAGGAAATAAATGATATAATAATTACAATAATTTCAAAAAATAATTAAACACTTCAAAGAGAAACCTGCTTTTCAGCTAGTGATAGTGAGAGATGCAAAGCAATGGAGAGAGAGAGAGAGAGAGAGAGAGAGAGAGAGAGATGCAAAGCAATGGAGAGAGAGAGAGAGAGGGGAGAGAGAGAGAGAGAGAGAGAGAGAGAGAGAGATGCAAAAAAATGGAGAGAGAGAGAGGGATAAAGAGAGAGAGAGAGAGAGAGAGGGGAGGGGGAGAGAGGGATAAAGAGAGAGAGAGAGAGAGAGAGAGAGGGATAAAGAGAGAGAGAAAGATGCAACGCAATAGAGAGAGAGAGAGAAAAAAAAGAGAGAGAGAGAGAGAGAGAGAGAGAGAAGAGGGGTTGTAGGAGAAAAGAGATGTTTAGGAGGTGGGGGTTGGCAAGCAGGGTGGTGAACCAATGGCGGAGAGGATCCACACACACACACACACACACACCACAGGGAGCCGGGGTGAAGATAGGGTCTAATTGAATAATGTTGAATCATTATCAATATTATTAACAAACCATATTTTGGTTGTTAGTCTTTTCCAGTAAACTCCAGCAGCTAAGTGAAGCCTAAATCACCATTGTAGATATGTTTTTTTTTTCAGAATTAATTAAACTAAATGATAACACATATTTAATTACTCAACCAAATTATCAAACCAATTTAGCTGGTATTAATTTATACACCAATTTTCTCAAACATGGAGTTCAACATATTTGATAAAATGTATGAAAACACTTCTTTTAGCAGTTTCCTATTAAGTTGTTTCAAGTAAAAAGTGTAACACGTGTTATACAAGGACAGGTTTTCGTTTGAAAACACTTCCATGTTATCACATTGAGTATTCATATATTCCTGTAATATGCACAGGCAGGCTGGCATGCCTGTACTAAAATATCCCAATTGGCCTGAGGACCCCTGGCTGTTCAATGTGACTGTGTAAATCACTGTCTATACACACAACGGAACTAGCCTCCATTCACTGGGATTTATACTACACACAAGCACACTGACGCACACACAGACACACGGACGCACACACAGACACACGGACGCACACACAGACACACGGACGCACACACAAGCACACTGACACACACACACTGAAGCAGACACAGGCACACTGACACACACATGGACGCACATACAGGCACACGGATGCACACACAACATACTGACGCACACACAGACACACAGACGCACACACAGACACACGGACGCACACACAGACACACTGACACACACAGACACACGGACACACACACAACACACTGACACACACATGGACGCACATACAGGCACACGGACACACACACAGACACACGGACGCACACACAACATACTGACGCACACACTGACGCACACACGGACACACACAGACACACGGATGCACACACAGACACACTGACACACACACAGACACACGGATGCACACACAGACACACAAACGCACACACAGACACACTGACACATACCAAGACACACGGACGCACACACAAACCCCGCACACACGGACACACACACAGACACACGGACGCACACACAGACACATGGACGCACACACAGACACACGGACGGACGCACACACAGACACACACACGGACACACACACAGACACACGGACGCACACACGGACTCACACACAGACACACACACGGACACACAGAGACACACGGACACACACACAGACGCACACACAGACACACGGACGCGCACATAGACACACGGACGCACACACAGACACATGGACGCACACACAGACACACGGACGGACGCACACACAGACACACACACGGACACACACACAGACACACGGACGCACACACGGACTCACACACAGACACACACACGGACACACAGAGACACACGGACACACACACAGACGCACACACAGACACACGGACGCGCACATAGACACACGGACGCACACACAGACACAGGTGATTACTTTACTTATGTTAGTGGGACAAAAGCTCCAGGGTAACAGATGACTTCTCTATGCTCTCTTACCCATTACACACCTACACACCTACACACACACAGCTGGAATTCTGCTTTTTCCCTCATTGAAATGGAAATCCATTTGAAGCATGTTTCATTATGATCAGTGTCATGCAGGGCTATGCAGGCAGTACGGTGTGTGTATTTGCTGCAACAACACACTGCCTAAAATCTCTCTCTCTCTCTCTCTCTCTCTCTCTCTCTCTCTCTCTCCCTCTCTCCCCATCTCCTGTTTGAATAGTGTAAATAAAGTGGTGTAATCTTGTCTTTCTGGCAGGATTGTGTCTGTGTGTCTCATATCACTCAGAAAGAGAAAAGAGCACATCAGATGTGTGTTGTTGTGTGTTGTCCCAGGCCCACTGGATTACTATCCACATCATTTCTAACTCTTTTCAAACACGGAAGACAAACGGGGAAACTACGGATACAACCTCCTCCATGCTCGTGCATTATCAGAATTCTGGTGCTCGTATGTTTCTTTTTGCGGATTCATCCTAAAAGAAATACACTGTATTACTGGCCTGCTAATATGCCTGGTCCTTCTCGGCGAATCTACTGACAAAACCCCCACTACTGCTCCACAATGGTTTCCCATTCAGGCAGGCTAGATGCAGTTATTTCAGAATGAATATGCATTCAACATGGCAGGCTTTTGAGTGCTTATTCAAATCACTGCAGTTTACAGCCTAGACTAGAGATGTGTACTCACCTGAAAACGATAATTACATTATTTCCTTACACTGTGTTATTGTAGCCTACGTAGGATACAATTTGTTGTCCTTAAAAAAAGGAAACAATAGAGTATCTTTCTGCGCTGGTACCTGAGGACCATAAGGGATCGCACTAATCACATGGAGTCTACCTATCATTTTGATATCTGATCATTTTGATATCTGATCATTTTGTTACCTGATCATTTTGATATCTGATCATTTTGATATCTGATCATTTTGATATCTGATCATTTTGTTATCAGATCAATTTTTTTTCTTTCGCTGTGTAAATTGGCTGGATATATTCACTGCAGTATTAAGCCGAGCATTGAGCTTTAAATTACGGTCTCATGTGCATAAGCTTCTAACTTAGGATATAGATTACATCTCAAGCTTGCTCTTTTGCACAATTACACAACCGACCTCACCGCTGACACGGCTATTCTTCTTAAATATTGTGGAGTGCCAGGAAAAGACAGACTACAAAAGCTCGTTGGACATTTATTACGACTTATTTCTTTAGCCTACTAATAGCCTATTGGAGGAGAGATGCACGCTTGCTTTTGCTTGTTGAATGTAAAATAGGCTACAGTGTTAAGAACGGGCAGGAAGTTGGGAAGGTGAAGCCCAATCTTAATAATGGCCTACATTCTGACTAAATACATCCTATGAGAGGCCTGCTAATGTACAAAAAGTATGTGGACACCCCTTTAAATTAGTGGATTCGGCCATTTCAGCCACAACCGTTGCTGACACTTGTACGAAAGCAGACAGCCATTCAATCTCCATCGACAAACTTTGTCAGTAGAGTGGCTCATACTGAATAGCTCCTGTTTCAGCATAGCAATGCCCCTGTGCACAAAGCAAGTTCCATACAGAAATGGTTTGTTGAGATCGGTGTGGAAGAACTTGACTGGCCTGCACAGAGCCCTGACCCCAACCCCATTGAACACAGTTGGGATGAATTTGAACAGCCAAGGCGGGACCAACTCCATATTAAAGCCCACGATTCTGGTATTAGATGTTCCACGAGCAAGTGTCCACATACTTTTGGCCATGTTCAGTAGTGTACCTTTCTGGTCCTTCTACACTGTCAAAGATAAACCCAAACGGATCCAAATGGTTGCATAACCAGGCCTAGGCTGTATGCCGATGCAGTTATTTTGGCATGAAACAAAAGAGGAGGTTTGAGCTGTAATTCAAATTAGCCTGCATCACTGCAGTTTCCAGTCTATGGACAATAATTGTGTACTCACTTGATAACAATAATACATTTGTTGTTGTAGCCCAGGGATAATATACTGAACAAAAAGATCAACGTAACATGTAAAGTGTTGGTCCAATGTTTCATGAGCTGAAATTAAAGATCCCAGAAATGTTCCATACGCACACATTTGTTTACATCCCTGTTAGTGAGCATTTCTGCAAGATAATCCATCCATTTTACAGGTGTGGCATATCAAGACACTGATTAAACAGCATTATCATTACACAGGTGCACCTTGTGCTGAGAACAATACAAGGCCACCCTTAAAATTTGCAGTTTTGTCACACAACACAATGCCACAGATGTTTCAAGTTTGAAAGAAGCGTGCAATTGGCATGCTGACTGCAGCATGAGCGGTTGCCCAAAAAATTAATTTGAAGAGAATTTGCCAGTACGTACAATCGGCCTCACAAACACAGACCCCATGGAGCCACACCAGTCTAAGACCTCTACATCTGGCTTCTTCATCTGCAGGGTTGTCTGAGACCCGCCATCCGGACAGCTGATGAAACAGTATTTCTGTCTGTAATAAAACTCTTTTGTGAAAAACTCATTCTGATTGGATGGGCCTGGCTCCCCAGTGGGTGTGGCTATGCCCTCCCAGGCCCACCCATGGCTGCACCCCTGCCCAGTCATGTGAAATCCATAAATTAGGGTCTAATGAATTGATTTAAATGTACTGACTTCCTTATATGCACTGTAACTCAGTACAATCGTTTACATTGTTGCATGTTGCGTGTACATTTTTATTCAGTGTGCTTTTCTTCTCTACAAACATAGGCCTAAGCCTAATCAATAGCCTGGAGGAACGCACAACAGATCTGCCATTTCAGCATCTTTTGGCTGGATAATATTTAGTCTATAGACCTAATGTTTAGCTAATGAATATCCTAATATCTTGCTAATATTTAGCTTCTTACTTTGGTTACACATCACTAGCCTCTCTCTTCCAGCTGTTCCTGTGAGCAACCAGCCGTAGAAAGGGTTGGTAACCCTGTTCCTGGAGAGCCTCAGCCACTTCATGTTTTCTCTTTTCTATTTGGAAGACCAGGTGTGTTGAATTGAGTCAATCACCGAACTGATCAATAAGCTCAGTTGGTCAGGTGTGGTACCTAGCTGGAACAATAATCGCCAGTACCTGCGGCACTCCAGGAACATGGTTGCCTACACCAGGGCTACAGGCTACGCAAGCCTCTCTGCAATAGGCCATTCCTCTTCTCGTGAAATCCCTGGAAAATATATAATAAAAGCTATAGGACATGTATCTTTTTATACTTTTTTATATTAGGCCTAATAGCCTATTCGGAGAAAGAACCAGGCTCGGACATGCTGATTGCTGAATGTACATCAGGCCTACAGCATAACAAATGCATGGCGAGGAATGTAGAGGAGAGAAAGTGCATTGGTGTGATCACGTTTGACCGGTTATGATAACATTGTAGAACTGATGCATTGCAAGTGGTTGCACAGGACACACAGTGATGTGAACAGTGAGAAAAAAAACGGAAATCACTTGAAAACGACTTGAGCATGAAGGCAATGACGTGCTGTAAAAGATGTGCAGGCTAAACAGCATTTGTTGTTGAATTGCTACATTTAAATAGTAGTTACTATATTATTTTTCACTAGGCCTAATAAGTATGATTTGCAGTTATCACTATGACAACAAACTCCCTAAAAGCACTGAATGGTCTGAACCAGTATCTGTACATTAGAGACTTTATGAATGGTCTGAACCAGTATCTGTATACTAGAGACTTTATGAACGGTCTGAACCAGTGTCTGTACATTAGAGACTTTATGAATGGTCTGAACCAGTATCTGTATACTAGAGAAGTTATGAATGGTCTGAACCAGTATCTGTACATTAGAGACTTTATGAATGGTCTGCACCAGTATCTGTACATTAGAGACTTTATGAATGGTCTGAACCAGTATCTGTACATTAGAGACTTTATGAATGGTCTGAACCAGTATCTGTATACTAGAGACTTTATGAATGGTCTGAACCAGTATCTGTATACTAGAGACTTTATGAATGGTCTGAACCAGTATCTGTATACTAGAGACTTTTTGAATGGTCTGCACCAGTGTCTGTACATTAGAGACTTTATGAATGGTCTGAACCAGTATCTGTACATTAGAGACTTTATGAATGGTCTGAACCAGTATCTGTATACTAGAGACTTTATGAATGGTCTGAACCAGTATCTGTATACTAGAGACTTTATGAATGGTCTGAACCAGTATCTGTATACTAGAGACTTTATGAATGGTCTGAACCAGTATCTGTACATTAGAGACTTTATGAATGGTCTGAACCAGTATCTGTACATTAGAGACTTTATGAATGGTCTGAACCAGTATCTGTACATTAGAGACTTTATGAATGGTCTGAACCAGTATCTGTACATTAGAGACTTTATGAATGGTCTGAACCAGTATCTGTATACTAGAGACTTTATGAATGGTCTGAACCAGTATCTGTATACTAGAGACTTTATGAATGGTCTGAACCAGTATCTGTATACTAGAGACTTTTTGAATGGTCTGCACCAGTGTCTGTACATTAGAGACTTTATGAATGGTCTGAACCAGTATCTGTACATTAGAGACTTTATGAATGGTCTGAACCAGTATCTGTATACTAGAGACTTTATGAATGGTCTGAACCAGTATCTGTATACTAGAGACTTTATGAATGGTCTGAACCAGTATCTGTACATTAGAGACTTTATGAATGGTCTGAACCAGTATCTGTACATTAGAGACCTTATGAATGGTCTGAACCAGTATCTGTATACTAGAGACTTTTTGAATGGTCTGAACCAGTATCTGTACATTAGAGACTTTATGAATGGTCTGCACCAGCATCTGTACATTAGAGACTTTATGAATGGTCTGAACCAGTATCTGTACATTAGAGACTTTATGAATGGTCTGAACCAGTATCTGTACATTAGAGACTTTTTGAATGGTCTGAACCAGTATCTGTACATTAGAGACTTTATGAATGGTCTGCACCAGCATCTGTACATTAGAGACTTTATGAATGGTCTGCACCAGCATCTGTACATTAGAGACCTTATGAATGATCTGAACCAGTATCTGTACATTAGAGACCTTATGAATGGTCTGAACCAGTATCTGTACATTAGAGACCTTATGAATGGTCTGAACCAGTATCTGTATACTAGATACTTTATGAATGGTCTGAACCAGTATCTGTACATTAGAGACTTTATGAATGGTCTGAACCAGTGTCTGTACATTAGAGACTTTATGAATGGTCTGAACCAGTATCTGTATACTAGAGACTTTATGAATGGTCTGAACCAGTATCTGTACATTAGAGACTTTATGAATGGTCTGAACCAGTGTCTGTACATTAGAGACTTTATGAATGGTCTGAACCAGTATCTGTACATTAGAGACCTTATGAATGGTCTGAACCAGTATCTGTATACTAGAGACTTTATGAATGGTCTGAACCAGTATCTGTACATTAGAGACTTTATGAATGGTCTGAACCAGTATCTGTACATTAGAGACTTTATGAATGGTCTGAACCAGTATCTGATCAGTATCTAAATAATCAGTATCTAAATAACAAACTTTCCTCTAGTGTGAATGATCAACAACATTTTACAGTTATGTGGACTACAGTTTATCATGAATAATATTTATGTAGACTATAGTTTATCATTATAGTTATATTTATGTAGAATATAGTTTATCGTTATAGTAATATTTATGTAGACTATAGTTTATCATTATAGTTATATTTATGTAGAATATAGTTTATCGTTATAGTAATATTTATGTAGACTATAGTTTATTATTATAGTTATATTTTTGTAGACTATAGTTTATTATTATAGTTATATTTATGTAGACTAGCTTATCATTATAGTTATATTTATGTAGACTATATTTTATCATTATAGTTATATTTATGTAGATTATAGTTTATCCCAATTAGTCATAGGAGTTGCCTTGTTGTTGATAGCCAACATCCCATGGGACTATGCATGGCAGGGGCGTCCTCCTCCCTGACTCATGCATTGTTGACCGCATACCTCTTGGCCCTCTCACTTCGGGGCCCAGCTGGGGTCTTTCCTCTTCATCCAGAGCCACTGACTGCTGCCTTCTGCCGCCTCCGATACAGCTTTTATTGCCGAACGCTGGCTCTGGCCCTTAATTCCCAGGTCTCTAAGCAGTCTGGTTGTAGATGTTGCCACAAATCCTCTGCAGCCCACCTCCACTGGTCGGACTTCTGTGTTCCAGCCATGATGCCGTGCTTCGGCAGCTAGATCGGCATAGCGCAGATGTTTTCGCTCATAAGCCTCATCTACTGAGTCCTCCCAGGGTACTGTGAGCTCAATGATGAAGACCTTATTGAGCGAACGGGACCAGAGCACCATGTCAGGTCTTAGGGTGGTGGTTGCGATCTCCGGAGGAAACACAAGTTGCCGGCCAATGTCAGCTAGCATTTTCCAGTCGCGGGCCAAGCGCAGCTGGTCTCGCTCTAATGGTGTAGAGCCGCTCTTCGGGGGTTTATCCCCTTCGCGGACAAAGTTTGTCCGTAAGGAGTGTGATGCTGCTGTGGGTGGTAGGGAGTTGGTGGCAGCTCGCTTGTCCTCCAGGGCAGACACAAGGTTTTTAAGGACTTGGTTGTGACGCAAAGTGTAGCGTCCTTGGGTGATTCTTGTTTTACACCCTGTGAGAATGTGCCTGAGGTTGGCTGGCATGGAACAGAGGGCACAGTCCGGATCTTCACCATACCATTGGTGAAGATTAACTGGTGTTGGAAGGACGTCATATGTTGCTCTGATGGAAAAGCTCAACCGACTCGCTTCCATGGCGCACAGATCCTTCCAGCTGATCTTCCTCTTCTCCACACTGTCCCATCGAGTCCACTGTCCCTGTTTGGCAAGAGAGACTGCCTTGGCCCACCTTGCAGCCTCCTCCTGATGGCCTACTTCCTGCATTACCATCTTCCGCCGCTCTGGTGCAGTGGCCTTACTCCAAGCAGCACGGCTAGTTAGCCCAAGGCCTCCTCTCCCTTGCTGAACATGACCCACAATGTCAGCATGTCTGAGGGCTGCTGTTGCCTCCTGGACTCCTTTTCCTGGCCTCCATTTGCGCCCAGTTGCCAAGGTCGGCGCATTGTTGCTCACCACTGGGTCTCGAGATTCATTCAGTGTCATCTGGAGCCTGGTTTTTGCACACTTGAATTCCTCTGTTAGTCTGGTAAGGGGCAGCTTGAGGACACCATCTCCATAGAGGCCTATGGTGGCAAGGCATCGTGGAACTCCGAGCCACTTCTTTAAGTAGCCTGTGACTCCTCTTTCCATCTTCTCCACTGTTGAGATTGGAACCTCATACAGTGCTAAGGGCCACAACACACGGGGTAGGAGACCAAACTGCAGACACCAGGCCTTTAACTTTCCAGGTAGCTGGGTGTTGTCGATGGACTGTAGGCTACTGCTGATGTCTTTGCACAGCTGTTGCACCTGGTCTTTGTCCTTCAGGCTTGCATCATACCACCTTCCAAGGCTTTTTACCGGCTGCTCAGACACTGTTGGGATTTGGTCATCTCCGATGAAGAATTTCAGGTCAGAGAGTACTCCCTTCACAATCGAGATGCTGCGTGACTTGGATGGTTTAATCTTCATACGGGCCCAGCTGATGTTCTCCTCGAGTTTTCTGAGCAGTCTCCTGGTGCATGGGACAGTGGTGGTCAATGTTGTAATGTCGTACATGTAGGCTCTGAGTGGAGGGAGGCTAAAACCAGAGTCGACTCACTGTCCACCAGCAACCCATTTTGAGGATCTGATGATAACCTCCATTGCCATTATGACTGCCAACGGAGAAATGGTACGTCCCGCCATTATACCTACATTCAGGCACTGCCATGAGGTGTTGAACCCTGAGGTGGTGAAGCAGAACTGCAGATCCTGGAAGTACGACTTCACCAGGTTTGTGATGGTGTCCGGTATGTGGAAAAATCTGAAGGCAACCCACAGGAGTTCATGGGGCACAGAGCCAAATGCATTGTCGAGGTCGAGGAAGACTACATGGAGGTCCCTTTTCTCCACCTTGGCCATTTGGATCTGGTGCCAGATCATGCTTGAATGTTCCAAGCAGCCAGAGAACCCTGATATTCCTGCCTTCCTGACAGATGTATCGACGTACGCATTCCTTTGCAGGTACTCGGCCATCCTCTGGGCAATGACCCTAAAGAAGATTTTACCCTCGACATTCAGTAAGGAGATTGGGCGGAATTGGCTGATGTTCACTGCATCCTTCTCCTTAGGGATCAGGACCCCGCCTGCCCTACGCCACACTTTGGGTATTATCTTATTCTGCCAAGCTTTTCTCATAAGCCGCCAGAGGAACCTCAGGACGTCTGGTGCATTCTTATACACTTTGTACGGGACTCCATTTGGCCCCGGGGCTGATGCTGTTCTTGCCCGTCGAACTGTGTTTTCCAACTCTTTCCATGTCGGAGGGCTGGTCTCAATATGATGTTCCGGGGGTTCAATGGGTGGGATATCTGATGGAATGGCCAGATATTCATGTCACTTTGAGTCAAAGTTTGTTGTTCTCAGGTGTTCCTCTAGGTCTTTCTTTGTTGTTTTTAGAGCTCCACTTTTTTCCTTCATGAAGAGACTTTTAAGGAACTTGAAGGGATCTTTATAGAATCGAGTTCTAGTTTGTTCTTTCTTCCATCTGCGTTTCTGTAGGTTCTCTGATCTACGGAGGGATGCCAACCGGGTTTTGATGTCAGCCTGAAGTGCCTCTATGCCCTCCTTTTCCACTTCCCGAGGTCTTCTTCCACTGTTTCTTATTAATTAAGCTGCCGCCTTTCTTAAACGAGGTGCTTGATTTCTTGTTGCCTCCTGGAAACTGGTGGGGTTGGAACCTTTCTCCCGCCTTTTGCCTCTTCCACTCCAAATCTTTCTGTCCCGTACTCATAGATGATGTCCCCCATCCTCTCCAACTTCTTCTCCACTGTGCCTCAAAGTTTCTCGAGGATCAAGGAAAGGTCAGTATTCACTGTTTCCCACAACTTCTTGTCACTGGCGCCAGGCCACTTCACATACGGTCTGTGCCCTGGTAGTCTCCTCTCGACTGCAGGTCTGGGAGGCTGGGTGAGTTCCACTCCTGTTGTTGGTTCCACCTCAGTTGCTACTTCGGTGCTTGAGTTTACGGCCTCCATGACAGTGGTACTGATGCACTGCAAACTATGGTTTGCGTCCAGTTGCTGTGCTTCATTCGACTGATAGTTATATTTATGTAGACTAAAGTTTATCATTATATTTATATTTATGTAGACTATAGTTTATTATTATAGTTATATTTATGTAGATTATAGTTTATCGTTATAGTTATATTTATGTAAACTAGCTTATCATTATAGTTATATTTATATAGACTATAGTTTATCATTATAGTTATATTTATGTAGACTACAGTTTATCATTATATTTATGTAGACTTTAGTTCATCATTATGGTTATATTTGTGTAGACTATAGTTTATTATTATAGTTATATTTATGAAGACTATAGTTTATTATTATAGTTATATTTACAGTGCCTTGCGAAAGTATTCGGCCCCCTTGAACTTTGCGACCTTTTGCCACATTTCAGGCTTCAAACATAAAGATATAAAACTGTATTTTTTTGTGAAGAATCAACAACAAGTGGGACACAATCATGAAGTGGAACAACATTTATTGGATATTTCAAACTTTTTTAACAAATCAAAAACTGAAAAATTGGGCGTGCAAAATTATTCAGCCCCCTTCAAGCCCCCAACAAACAAGAATGGTCCAAACACACCAAGACAGTCGTGAAGAGGGACATTTCAAATCCAATATATTCCTCCTCAGGAAACTAAAAAGATTTGGTACGGGTCCTGAGATCCTCAAAAGGTTCTACAGCTGCAACATCAAGAGCATCCTGACTGGTTACATCACTGCCTGGAACAGCAATTGCTCGGCCTCTGACCGCAAGGCACTACAGAGGGTAGTGTGTACGGCCCAATACATCACTGGGGCTAATCTGCCTGCCATCCAGGACCTCTACACCAGGTGGTGTGAGAGGAAGGCCCTAAAAATTGTCAAAGACCTCAGCCACCCCTGTCATAGACTGTTCTCTCTGCTACCACATGGCAAGCGGTACCAAGTCTAGGATAAAAAGGCTTCTCAACAGTTTTTACCCCCAAGCCATACGACTCCTGAACAGGTAACCAAATGGTTACCCGGACTATTTGCATTGTGTGCCTCCCCCAACCCCTCTTTTACGTTGCTGCTACTCTCTGTTGATCTTATATGCATAGTCACTTTAACTATACATTCATGTACATACTACCTCAATTGGGCCGACCAACCAGTGCTCCCACACATTGGCAAACCGGGCTGCATTGGTTAGAACTTTGATTTGATTTGTATAATAGTCTATATGGCATCATCATATAACAGGCTAGTCTATACTGTATTATAGAATAAGGTGCCTTAGCTGAGAAAATGGAGCTCAATTATGGAGGGAGTTAACAAAGCTGTGATATTTCTTCACACACACACACACACACACACACACACACACACACTCAGCATGATCTGATTT
>NC_088223.1:15270547-15275547 GCF_036934945.1 Oncorhynchus masou masou
ACATACCCTAGTCTAATACTGGTCCACCATGTTCTACATATCCTAGTCTAATACTGGTCCACCATGTTCTACATATCCTAGTCTAACACTGGTCCACCATGTTCTACATATCCTAGTCTAATACTGGTCCACCATGTTCTACATACCCTAGTCTAACACTGGTCCATCATGTTCTACATATCCTAGTCTAATACTGGTCCACCATGTTCTACATACCCTAGTCTAACACTGGTCCACCATGTTCTACATATCCTAGTCTAACACTGGTCCACCATGTTCTACATATCCTAGTCTAATACTGGTCCACCATGTTCTACATACCCTAGTCTAATACTGGTCCACCATGTTCTACATATCCTAGTCTAATACTGGTCCACCATGTTCTACATACCCTAGTCTAATACTGGTCCACCATGTTCTACATATCCTAGTCTAATACTGGTCCACCATGTTCTACATACCCTAGTCTAATACTGGTCCACCATGTTCTACATACCCTAGTCTAATACTGGTCCACCATGTTCTACATACCCTAGTCTAATACTGGTCCACCATGTTCTACATACCCTAGTCTAACACTGGTCCACCATGTTATACATACCCTAGTCTAATACTGGTCCACCATGTTCTACATACCCTAGTCTAATACTGGTCCACCATGTTATACATACCCTAGTCTAATACTGGTCCACCATGTTCTACATACCCTAGTCTAATACTTGTCCACCATGTTCTACATACCCTAGTCTACTACTGGTCCACCATGTTCTACATACCCTAGTCTAATACTGGTCCACCATGTTCTACATACCCTAGTCTAATACTGGTCCACCATGTTCTACATACCCTAGTCTAATACTGGTCCACCATGTTCTACATACCCTAGTCTAATACTGGTCCACCATGTTCTACATACCCTAGTCTAATACTGGTCCACCATGTTCTACATACCCTAGTCTAATACTGGTCCACCATGTTCTACATACCCTAGTCTAATACTGGTCCACCATGTTCTACATACCCTAGTCTAATACTGGTCCACCATGTTCTACATACCCTAGTCTAATACTGGTCCACCATGTTATACCTACCCTAGTCTAATACTGGTCCACCATGTTATACATACCCTAGTCTAATACTGGTCCACCATGTTATACATACCCTAGTCTACTACTAGTACACTATGTTATACCCTAGTCTAACACTGGTCCACTATGTTACACATATCCTAGTCTAACACTGGTCCACTATGCTACACAAACCCTAGTCTAACACTGGTCCACTATGTTACACAAACCCTAGTCTAACACTGGTCCACTATGTTACACATAGCCTAGTCTAATACTGGTCCACTATGTTATACATACCCTAATCTAACAGTGGTCCACTATGTTATATCCTATTCTAACACAGGTCCACTATGTTATACCCTAGTATCATACCGCACAACTATGTTCATTAGAGCCAGCATGTAAGCAAGTTAGCTTTGGTTAGCTTTCAAACTACTAGCATGACGATAATACAAAACGCTCGATTATGTTCAGTCCAGAGTACGCATTCGACTAGAAATCACAGTTTGTGTGTTTTTGTGTGTGTGCACGTTGTCTTTGTGTGTTTGGGTGTGTGTGTGTGTGTGTGTGTGTGTGTGTGTGTGTGTGTGTGTGTGTGTGTGTGTGTGTGTGCGTGCGTGCGTGTGCGTGCGTGTGCGTGCGTGTGCGTGTGTGTATTTTGGTCTCCGGGTTATTAGAAACCTGTGGAAGGGGTACTCAACTCTTTACCGACGAGGTCAGGAGCCTGCTGCTTTTATGATCTACCTGACAATTAATTGTACACACTTGGGGTCCCAGGTCTAAATCAGTCATTGACTAGAGAGAAAGATTGACACAATCCAGTGGAACGGGCCAAGAGGTCAAGAGTTTATCCACCTCAATGTCTAACATTGCTATGGGCACAAACAGCGGTGATGTATTCCACTTCTGATTTGCTTCTCGACTGCTGCGCCCCGGTAGCACATTTTCCAGAGTCAATTATTTAAAGGAGAAAAATGTATAGAGTACAAAAGGAAAGTAAACACAAATAAGCTTAATTTTATATTGATTTTATTCAAGTTTGGCTGAAGATAGCTAGACCTACTAATAGAATAGATCTGTCGTGATAATAACGTTAGTTTTGTTGTGTCAGAGCTAAGGGCCATCCACCAAGACAATAACTATATTGACAACTATAACAATAAACTAGAGCCTACATAAATATAACTATAATGATAAACTATAGTCTACATAAATTAAACTATAATGATAAACTATAGTCTACATAAATTAAACTAAAATGATAAACCAAAGTCTAAACAAATATAACAATAATGATAAACTAAAGTCTACATAAATATAACGATAAACTATAGTCCACATAAATATAACGATAAACTATAGTCTACATAAATATAACGATAAACTGTAGTCTACATAAATATAACTACAATGATAGTATACTATACTATACTATGTATACTATACATAAATATAACTATATATCTATATTGAGAAAATATAGTCTACATAAAAATAAATATCATGATAAACTATAGTCTACATACATATAAATATCATGATAAACTATAGTCTACATAAATATAACTATCATGATAAACTATAGTCTACATAAGTAAAACTATAATGATAAACTATAGTCTACATAAATATAACTATAATGATAAACTAAAGTATACATAAATATAACTATAATGATAAACTATAGTATACATAAATATAACAATGATGATAAACTATAGTGTACATGAATATAACTATAATGATAAACTATAGTATACATAAATATATTGATAAACTATAGTCTACATAAATATAACTATAATGATACACTAAAGTCTACATAAATATAATGATAAACTATAGTATACATAAATATAACTATACTGATAAACTATAGTGTACATGAATATAACTATACTGATAAAGTATACAATACATAAATATAACTATAATGATAAACTATAGTATACATAAATATAACAATGATGATAAACTATAGTATACATAAATATAACAATGATGATAAACTATAGTGTACATGAATATAACTATAATGATAAACTATAGTATACATAAATATATTGATAAACTATAGTCTACATAAATATAACTATAATGATAAACTAAAGTCTACGTAAATATAATGATAAACTATAGTATACATAAATATAACTATAATGATAAACTATAGTATACATAAATATAAACTATAATGATAAACTATAGTGTACATGAATATAACTATAATGATAAACTATAGTATACATAAATATATTGATAAACTATAGTCTACATAAATATAACTATAATGATAAACTAAAGTCTACGTAAATATAATGATAAACTATAGTATACATAAATATAACTATAATGATAAACTAAAGTCTACGTAAATATAATGATAAACTATAGTATACATAAATATAACTATAATGATAAACTATAGTATACATAAATATAACTATAATGATAAAATATAGTATACATAAATATAACTATAATGATAAACTATAGTATACATACATATAACTATAATGATAAACTAAAGTCTACATAAATATAACTATAATGATAAACTAAAGTCTACATAAATATAATGATAAACTATAGTATACATAAATATAACTATAATGATAAACTATAGTATACATACATATAACTATAATGATAAACTATAGTGTACATAAGTATAACTATAATGATGAACTTGAAGCTCTCAACCTGCTCCACTACAGCCCCATCGATGAGAATGGGGGCGTGCTCTGTCCTCCTTTTCCTGTAGTCCACAATCATCTCCTTAGTCTTGGTTACGTTGAGGGATAGGTTGTTGTTCTGGCACCACACGGCCAGGTCTCTGACCTCCTCCCTATAGGCTGTCTCGTCGTTGTTGGTGATCAGACATACCACTGTTGTGTCGTCTGCAAACTTAATGATGGTGTTGGAGTCGTGCCTGGCCATGCAGTTGTGGGTGAACAGGGAGTACAGGAGGGAACTGAGCACCCACACCTGTGGAGCTTCTTTGTTGAGGATAAGCATGGCAGATGTGTTACTACCTACCCTCACCACCTGGGGGCAGCCCGTCAGGAAGTCCAGGATCCAGTTGCAGAGGGAGGTGTTTCGTCCCAGGATCCTTAGCTTAGTGATGAGCTTTGAGGGTAATATGGTGTTGAACGCTGAGCTGTATTCAATGAATAGCATTCTCACATAATGGTTCCTTTTGTCCAGGAGGGAAAGGGCAGTGTGGAGTGCAATAGAGATTGCATCATCTGTGGATCTGTTTGGACGGTATGCAAATTGAAGTGGGTCTAGGGTTTCTGGGATAATGGTGTTGATGTGAGCCAATACCATCCTTTCAAAGCACTTCATGGCTACGGTTGTGAGTGCTACAGGTCTGTAGTCATTTAGGCATTTTCATTTGTGTTCTTGGGCACAGGGACTATGGGGGTCTTCTTGAAACTTGTTGGTATTACAGACTCAATCAGGGACATGTTGAACATGTTGGTGAAGACACCTGCCAGTTGGTCAGCACATGCCTGGAGCACACATCCTGGTAATCCGTCTGGCCCGCAGCCTTGTGTATGTTGACCTGTTTAAAGGTCTTACTCACGTCGGCTACGGAGAGCGTAATCAATCACACAGTCATCCGGAACAGCTGATGCTCTCATGCATGCCTCAGTGTTGCTTGCCTCGAAGCGAGCATAGAAATGATTAAGCTCATCTGGTAGGCTCGTGTCACTGGGCAGCTTGCAGCTGATGTCATATAGACTACCATATTATACCATGATGTCATATAGACTACCCTATTGTACCTTGATGTCATATTATACTATGATGTCATATAGACTATAATATTATACCATGATGTCGTATAGGCTATCCTATTGTACCATGATGTCATATAGACTATCCTATTATTCCATTGTGTCATATAGATTCTTATACCATGAT
>NC_088223.1:15283047-15315547 GCF_036934945.1 Oncorhynchus masou masou
GCCAGTACCCCTTCTCCCGGCAACGCCCCATAGCAACGGATCGTTGTTACCTGAGAATTGCTGCGTCACAGAGCTGCACCATAACAACGCCATCGCCATAGCGCCCAGGGACGTCAAACACGGTGAGGCTTCATTTACTTTGGTTCTGTTTACAATCTGTCAGTCAAGCAGATTGCTCTCATTGGTTGTCTGGTCTAGTTAAAAGTTGTGAAAACTGTTAAAGTGTGTTTTATTTGAAAGGATGCTGATATTGGTTTTCTAATGTTGAGTTGTTGTTGTCTGCTATGCATCTTCATAAGCAAATTATCATTTTCTTCCAAAGGAATTATTTAGTAACTTAATAGGATATATTCTGAGGGTTGAATTTTCTTTGGCCGGAGTGTCCTTTGATTCCACTCCAAAGGGTCATGGACTTGTATTACTGCTTGATCAAGCTTGTATTTCTCTTATTGGCTTTAAAAGGGGCCCTAACATGACTTATCAAAAGACTTGTGTAAATATGTATCAGAAGTTAATTCTTTTTGATGTATATTTTATTAGAGGGGCAGGGCTGCTGGCTGTGTACGTGGACTCACTGATCAATCGCTGTTTGGTATGTGGCTGCCTGCGTGTTCCTTTACTTATTCATCCATATGTCGATTTGTGGAGTAGCTTCTCAGTTGTTCCTGTATATCTATGGAACAGCCTCTTAGAGAGTGAGAGCTGTGCATCTGCTCATGCAGTATTAGAATGTTTTCTCTGAAACAAACAACTAAGAAGTGTGGTTTACATCAACAGATCAACGGAGATGAATGTACATGCTGAGTGTTAGTGATGGGGGAAAAATTACATCTCTGGATATTATTTTGACCATATATATTACCATATCGTTTTGACAATATCACAATATTATTTTTTGTTGGCTGTACCTGCGCCAAAATTCCAGTTTATCTTTTTAAATAGTGAACCACTTTGTCTTGATGACTTGCTCAAGGCACTGTCTTGTCCCTCGCAATAAAATCACGGAATCGAATCGCAATACATATAGAATCTTGAGAATTGCAATACATATCGTAGCTATTGTGAGGCCCCTGGCAATTCCCAGCCCTACTGAGTGTGTTAAGGAAGGTTGTAAACACACAGGCACAAAGAACGTGCCTACAAAGAGGTGGTCAGTCACATACATGCGCAAAGATCATGAACCGTAATGCTTTATTTTTCAGAGGCAGCACTGTTTTCTGTACTGCAAGGCCGATTGTGGGCCAGCTTGACTGATCTGTCCTAACGAGAATCCAATATTCTAATCAGATATTACAAATCCTCCTTGTCAGAGAACAGACACACGGGCACACACACACACACACACACACACACACACACACACACACACACACACACACACACACACACACACACACACACACACACACACACACACAGCTCCGCCCTCAGCCTTGGAGGTGATGTTACCTATCAGGCAACACGGGATCAATGGGACAGATAGAGTTAATTATCTAATCAGCACACACAGAGAGAGAGAGAGAGAGAGAGACAGAGACAGAGACAGAGACAGAGACAGAGACAGAGAGAGAGACAGAGAGAGAGAGGGGGACAGAGAGAGAGAGAGACAGAGAGAGAGAGAGGGGGACAGAGAGAGAGGAGGACAGAGAGAGAGAGAGAGTGAGAGAGAGACAGAGAGACAGAGAGAGAGAGACAGAGAGACAGAGAGAGAGAGAGACAGAGAGTCAGAGAGACAGAGAGACAGAGAGACAGAGAGACAGAGAGAGTGCGTCAACAGTAACCTTGGGAAAATCCTCTGCATTATCATTAACAGCAGACTCGTACACTTCCTCAATGAAAACAATGTACTGAGCAAATGTCAAATTGGCTTTTTACCAAATTACCGTACAACAGACCATGTATTCACCCTGCACACCCTAATTGACAACCAAACAAACCAAAACAAAGGCAAAGTCTTCTCACGCTTTGTTGATTTCAAAAAAGCCTTCGACTCAATTTGGCATGAGGGTCTGCTATACAAACTGATGGAAAGTGGTGTTGGGGGTAAAACATACGACATCATAAAATCTATGTACACAAACAACAAGTGTGCGGTTAAAATTGGCAAAAAACACACACATTTCTTCACACAGGGTCGTGGGGTTAGACAGGGATGCAGCTTAAGCCCCACCCTCTTCAACATATATATCAACGAACTGGCGCGGGCACTAGAACAGTCTGCAGCACCCGGCCTCACCCTACTAGAATCTGAAGTCAAATGTCTGCTGTTTGCTGATGATCTGGTGCTTCTTTCACCAACCAAGGAGGGCCTACAGCAGCACCTAGATCTTATGCACAGATTCTGTCAGACCTGGGCCCTGACAGTAAATCTCAGTAAGACCAAAATAATGGTGTTCCAAAAAAGGTCCAGTCACCAGGACCACAAATACAAATTCCATCTAGACACTGTTTCCCTAGAGCACACAAAAAACTATACATACCTTGGCCTAAACATCAGCGCCACAGGTAACTTCCACAAAGCTGTGAACGATCTGAGAGACAAGGCAAGAAGGGCATTCTATGCCATCAAAAGGAACATAAATCTCAACATACCAATTAGGATTTGGCTAAAAATACTTGAATCAGTCATAGAGCCCATTGCCCTTTATGGTTGTGAGGTCTGGGGTCCGCTCACCAACCAAGACTTCACAAAATGGGACAAACACCAAATTGAGACTCTGCATGCAGAATTCTGCAAAAATATCCTCCGTGTACAACGTAGAACACCAAATAATGCATGCAGAGCAGAATTAGGCCGATACCCACTAATTATCAAATCCAGAAAAGAGCTGTTAAATTCTATAACCACCTAAAAGGAAGCGATTCCCAAACCTTCCACAACAAAGCCATCACCTACAGAGAGATGAACCTGGAGAAGAGTCCCCTAAGCAAGCTGGTCCTGGGGTTCTGTTCACAAACACACCCCACAGAGCCCCATGACAGCAGCACAATTAGACCCAACCAAGTCATGAGAAAACAAAAAGATAATTAATTGACACATTGGAAAGAATTAACAAAAAAAACAGAGCAAACTAGAATGCTATTTGGCCCTACACAGAGAGTACACAGCGGCAGAATACCTGACCACTGTGACTGACCCAAAATTAAGGAAAGCTTTGACTATGTACAGACTCAGCGAGCATAACCTTGCTATTGAGAAAGGCCGCCGTAGGCAGACATGGCTCTCAAGAGAAGACAGGCTATGTGCTCACTGCCCACAAAATGAGGTGGAAACTGAGCTGCACTTCCTAACCTCCTGCCCAATGTATGACCATATTAGAGAGACATATTTCCCTCAGATTACACAGATCCACAAAGAATTCGATAACAAATCCAATTCTGAAAAACTGGGTGAAATTCCACAGTGTGCCATCAGAGCAGCAAGATGTGTGACCTGTTGCCACGAGAAAAGGGCAACCAGTGAAGAACACGCACCATTGTAAATACAACCCATATCTATGCTTATTTATTTTATCCTGTGTCCTTAACCAGAGCAAAGAAGTTGTTTAGTTTGTCTGGGAGCAAGACATCGTGTACACTGTTTGTATATGGTTATGTTTCCGGTGTCAACTTGCCCTGGTTAAAAGCTGTGGTTCGCGCTTTCAGTTTTGCGCGAATGCTGCAATCAACCACGGTTTCTGGTTTGGGAATGTTTTAATAGAAGCTGTGGGTACAACATCACCTATGCACTTGCTAATAAACTTGCTCACCGAATCAGCGTATTCATCAATGTTGTTGTTTGAACATATCCCAGTGATCGAAACAATCTTGAAGCGTGGAATCCGATTGGTCGAACCAGCGTTGAACTGACTTGAGCACGGGTGCTTCCTGTTTTAGTTTCTGTCTATAGGCTGGGAGCAACAAAATGGTGTCGTGGTCAGCTTTTCCGAAAGGAGGGCGGAGGAGGGCTTATGCGTCACTCCCTCTCTAGTCAAACTCTCTCTCTCCTTCACAATCCTTCTCTTACTCTCTCTCTTGCTCTAAATCTCTCTGTCTCTCTCTCAGGGTGTAGTTACACCAGACTGCGGAGGAGCGGTGCTCCCTCACTTTTTTCAATTTGAGAATACACAAAGTTGATAAAACTAATTCTTGAAAATGTATTCTGATATATTCAAAAAATATATACTGTACCAGTCAAAAGTTTGAACGCACCTACTCATTCAAAGGTTTTTCTTTATTTTTACTATGTTCTACATTGTAGAATAATAGTGAAGACATCAAAACCATGAAATAACACGTTGAATCATGTAGTAACCAAAAAACTATTAAACAAATCAAACAATATTTTATATTTGAGATTCTTCAAAGTAGCCAGCCTTTGCCTTGATGACAGCTTTGCACTCTGCAAGTTCCCACATTTGCTGAGCACTTGTTGGCTGCTTTTCCTTCACTCTGCGGTCCAACTTGTCAGGTGATTGTGGAGGCAAGGTCTGATGCAGTACTCTCCTTCTTGGTCAAATAGCCCTTACACAGGCTGGAGGTGTGTTGGGTCATTATCCTGTTGAAAAACAAATGATAGTCCCAATAAGCGCAAACCAGATGGAATGGTGTATCACTGCAGAATGATATGGCAGCCATGCTGGTTAAGTGTACCTTGAATTCTAAGTAAATAATAGACAGTGTCACCAGCAAAGCACCCCCACACCATCCAGCCATGGTGGGAACCACACATGTGGAGATCATCCGTTCACCTACTCTGCGTCTCACAAAGACACGGCGGTTGGAACCAAAAATCTAAAATCTGGACTCATCAGACCACTGGTCTAATGTCCATTGCTCATGTTTCTTGGCCCAAGCAAGTCTCTTCTTATTATTGGTGTCCTTTAGTACTGGTTTCTTTGCAGCAATTCAACCATGAAGGCCTGATTCAGTCTCCTATGAACAGTTGATGTTGAGATGTGTCTGTTGCTTGAACCCCGTGAATCATTTATTTGGGCTTCACTTTCTGAGGCTGGTAACTCTAAGGAACGTATCCTCTGTAGCAGAGGTAATTCTGGGTCTTCCTTTCCCGTGGGGGTCCTCATGGGAGCCAGTTTCATCACTTGATGAAGAAACCTTAAATGTTCTTGAAATGTCTAAAATGAATGATGGACTTTAGTTCTTCTTTGCTTATTTGAGGTGTTCTTGCCATAATATGGACTTGGTCTTTTACAAATAGGTCTGTCTTCTGTATACCACCTCTACCTTGTCACAACGCAATTGATTGTCTCAAACGCATTAAGAAGGACAGAAATTCCACAAATTAACTTTTAACAAGGCACACCTGCTAATTTAAATGCATTCCAGGTGACAACCCCATGAAGATGGTTGAGAAAACCAAGAGTGTGCAAATCTGTCATCAAGTTAAAGGGTGGCTACTTTGAAGAAACCCTTTTCTGGTTCCATATGTGTTATTTCATAGATTTGATGCCTTCACTACTATTCCACAATGTAGAAAATAGTAAAAAATAAAGAAAAACCCTTGAATGAGTATGTGTGTCCAAATGTTTGATTGGTGCTGTATATTTTATTACCACAAAAGTGTCATGTAAAACAATATAAGAGAAAAAAGGTGGTTTCTTCTCATTCTGGTGTGGCGAGAATGATGAAGAACACTACGTGTGTGCATTGCGGAGGCCCGTTGGAGGCTTGACCACTTTCGGCAAAATCATCCAAATTCACTGTGTGTCTGCATTGATGTTCATAAAACTCCAGGGAACCCCTCTTGTGCAGTGGAACCCGGACAGATGTGATTAATTGGTTACAGCGACACCCTTCTGCCAAGGACACCCAAACCAGGTTGGGAACCATAAAGCCTAATGAGCCTGACCCTCTCTACGTTGCTGTAGCCCTGCTTGGGATATTTTTATTTATTTGAATTTGACTTTTTTTTTATTCTCCCAATTCAAATTTTGTCTCATCGCTGCAACTGCCTAATGGGCTCAGGAGAGGCAAAGGTCGAGTCATGCGTCCCCCGAAACAGAACCTGCCAAACAGCGCTCCTTAACTCTTGGAACTACTCATCCCGGATCTGGGAACGTTGTCATCAACTGACACTAATTAGCATAACGCAACAGACATAAATATTACTAGAAAATATTCATATTCATGAAATCACAAGTGAAATATATTGAAACACAGCTTAGCCTTTTGTTAATCACCCTATCATGTTTTGTGACACTAGAAAAATTAGGGAAGCCATAGACAAAGGAATCTGGTTGCTATCTCATTCCCTGCTCAATAGGGACGCATAGGGAAGCAGAGCTTTCTAAATAAGAGTCCCTTCCTGATTGGATTTTTCTCAGGCTTTCGCCTATTATATCAGTTCTGTTATACTCACAGACAATATTTTTACAGTTTTGGAAACTTTAGAGTGTTTTCTATCCTAAGCTGTCAATTATATGCATATTCGTGCATCTTGTCCTGACAAAATAGCCCGTTTACTTTGGGAAAGTTGTTTTTCCAAAAAGGAAAATAGTGCCCCCTAGATTCAACAAGTTAAGCCTGCTTAACACGGAAGCAAGCTGCACCAATGTTTCGGACGAAACACAATTCAACCGACCACTTGAAGTCATCCTGCAGGTGCCCGGCCCGCCACATGGAGTTGCTAGAGAGCGATGAGCCAAGTAAAGCCCCTCCTGGCCAAACCCTCCCCTAACCCGAACGACGATGGGCCAATTGTGCACCGCCCTATGGGACTCCCAGTCACGGCCATTGTGACACAATAAAGCTTTCCTCTCAAACAGTGCAATGATATTAAGCTATATGTATTTGTATTTGTACGAGGCTATAGCTTACAAATAGCTATACCACGTAGTCTTAGCCCTATTAGGCTATACTATTGTTGTTTGAACTGGCCGAATGGCACAGTTGTCCTTCAGCACAACAAGTTGGTTTAACTTCTTTAACATCATTGCGCAATCCTGCCGCTGTCCTTTCAGCACCACGACGAGCGCTCCAATTGTTTAAAATGTAATATCAATAAGATCTGTTGCCTACTCCTAATTGTAATACAAATAACATATTATTATTAATAAATAGAAGATTTTGACTTCTCACAATGGGGCTCATCTAGTAAAATTAGACCAAAGCTGAATCAATGTGTCACGCCTTGGTCTTAGTATTGTGTGTTTTAGTTTATTAGTTAGTCAGACCAGGGTGTGACATGGGGTTATTATGTATTGTATTTCCGTATTGGGGTTTGTAGTGTTTGGGTTGGTAGTTGATTAGGGGTGTGTGTGTGTGTTAATTAGGTTGGCTGCCTGAGGCGGTTCTCAATCGGAGTCAGGTGCTTCTCGTTGTCGCTGATTGGGAACCGTATTTAGGTAGCCTGATTTCGCTTTGCATTTCGTGGGTGATTGTCCCTGTCTCTGTGTAGGTTGCACCAGTCAGGCTGTATTAGGTTTCGTTCTGTTTGTTGTTTTTTTGTATTTATTTAGTTATTCGTGTTAGTTCGTTCGTTTTGTCTTCTTTAAATAAACATGAGTAACTTACACGCTGCATTTCGGTCGACTCTCCTTCAACAACAAAAGAACGGCGTTACACAATGTCTTGCAAGATCACATAATTTTATGTAACAGAATAGAATATAACACCATAGCATAGTAGGCCTATAACCTTACTGTTCCACCAAAAACAACTCCACATTCCTAATGAGATTTTAGGATGCTTATCTGAAGCTGAATTGTCCCAAAAATAATCTAATCTGTCAAACAGAGAGCGCCACTAGGCAGGATGTATTCTTTCATTGAAACAAAATACAAGGCTAATAGTTTGTTAACACCACCTGCTCTAATTCACTCACAAAACAGTACGTCAAGAAGATCTAAATGCATATTCCATGTATATCATTCAAATGATTGGCATGGAGATGCAGTTTGGACATTTCACCAGTAAAACGTGAAGAATTACAATGACAATTGTGTGTACGTGTGTGACAATGTGTGTGTATATATGTTTGATGTGTGTGTATATATCTTTGTGAGTGTTGTGTTTAAGAGTGTGTATATGCTTGTGGATCCATGTACTGAGATATGAATGTTTCACTTTAAGTGGACAGACCTTGAGAGTTGTTTGCATCACACTACCTTGGTGGAGGCAAAACTTCAACAAGATACATCGATACCGGATGTCAAAACAAACCGTTTTAGAAGCTATAAGAATGGATGAACAGGCCAGATAGAAGGTTATTACAGCTTTTCTCCATGCGGCTCACCGTTCAAAGTTTAAATAGAAAGTCATTGGCATCATATTTAATAGGCACCCTTATCCAACAAGATCTCACGGTTGGACCAATTTAACTTCAGATTCTGACATGTATCCATGTTTCTCATAACGTCAAATTTCTAAGTTAATTCAAACATGACATTTCTAGATGTCTTGGACACTCTGGGTTCCTGCTGCTCCTCCTTTATGCAGCCACTCCTGCATTCTCTCCAAATAGTTAAGGTAAGGGTTAAGGTTTGGGAGAGGGTTAAAACAAAAACAACTACATGGTTAAGTTTAGGCATTCATTCTGAAGTGTCTATCAGTAGATCCTATAGCCTATCCCACCTTTCGCTGCAACACTGCTGGGGGCTGAGCGCACGTGAAGAGCTGAGTGAAATAATCCATTTTAGAAACTCTACAAACAAGCATACATGTTGGATAATTTACTTGAGACTAAATTCCACTGAAGTGAGACTTTGTCCCTGTTTCTTGGCTATTAAAACTTGTTATGGCTGCAATCCCGCTAACCTGGATCTATATGACAACTACCAGTGAAAATAGAGGGCGCCAAATTCAAACCACAGAGTATCTCATAATTACAATTCCTAAAACATACACGTGTTTTATATCATTTTAAAGTGAATCTAGTTGTTAATCCCACCAAAGTGTCCGATTTCAAATAGGCTTTTCAGCGAAAGCAATACAAACGATTATGTTAGGTCTCCACCAAACCACAATAAGCACAGCCATTTTCCAGCGAAATATAGCATTCAAAAATGCAGAAATAGAGATAAAATGAATCACTAACCTTGAATTATCTTCATCAGATGACACTCATAGGACTTCATGTTACACAATACATGCATGTTTTGTTTGATAAAGTTCATATTTATATAAAAAAATCTGAGTTTATATTGGCAAATTAGATTCACTAGTTCCAAAAACATCAAGTGATTTTGCATAGCCACATGGTTTCAACAGAAATACTCATCATAAATGTAGAGGATAATACAAGTTATACACATGGAATTATAGATATACCTCTCCTTAATGCAACCGCTGTGTCAGATTTCAAAAAAAGATTACGGAAAAAGCAACCCATGCAATAAACTGAGACGGCGCTCAGAACAGAAGCCAAATTAGCCGCCATGTTGGAGTCAACAGAAACCAGAAAACACATGATAAATGTTTCCTTACCTTTGATGAACTTCATCAGAATGCAGTCCTAGGAATCCCAGGTCCTCAATAAATGCTTGGTTTGTTTGAAAATATCTACTTTGGTTAGAGCGTTTGGTAAACAATTCCAAAGTCACAAAGTGCGTCCACTATAATGTGACGAAATGTCCAAAAGTTCCGTAACAGTCAGTAGAAACATGTCAACGATGTACTGTATCAATCTTTAGAATGTTGTTTACATATATCTTGAATAACGTTCCAACCGGAGAATTAGAATGACTTCAGATGACCGGTGGAACGCAGGTCCTTCCCCTGTGAACGCGCATGGTGAAAGCATGGTCAACTCGTGGCAGTGGTGACTATTTCCTGTCTCATTTGACCCCCCTTCACATTAGAGTCATCAGACAAAGTTCTATTGACTGTTGACATCTAGTGGAAGGCGTAGGAAGTGAAAACTCATCCATATCTTGCTGTAATTTCAATGAGAGTTTGGTTATAAATCTGCCACCCCCAGAAAAAATACATACAGGAAGTGGAATTTCTCAGGTTTTTGCATGCAATATGAATTCTGTTAGACATAATTCAAACAGTTTTAGAAACTTCAGAGTGTTTTCTATCCAATACTAATAATAATATGCATATATTATCAACTGAGACTGAGGAGCTAGCCGTTTACAATGGGCCCCTTTTTATCCAAGCTACTCAATACTTCCCCCGCAGCCATAAAAAGTTAACATTGTTTTGTTCACAAGCTAGGTTGTTATTCTGTGTTTGAGTTTCAACTGCTAGGGAAGAGCAGACAATGCTTCTACTAGTCAGACTCTCAATCTCAAAGTCACAAGCATCACTCTAGTCACGTCACCACGGTAACCTCGTGCCCTTAAAGTCACTGGTGATATTTTTCTCTCTCTGTGATATTTTGGTTAAAAGACTACGGTCACCTAAAAATGAAATGAAATGAAACAATATACCACATTAGTTCTTATTAGTAATACATGAATTGTTTTAGAAACATTACAAAGCTCATCTTTTTTTTTGTATTTTGTTGGTCTTTTTTTCTTTTTTTTTCTTGTAAAAAATCTGACTGGCTGGTATATTTTTAAATCTACCTGCAACAGTGGCTAGTGGACCAAAAATAAAATTACAGGCCCTTATCTTGAGCAACCTGGTTGCCCTAATCACCAGCATTCACTGTGTTGCTTTGATTTACACATACCATTTTCCTCAGATCTGACCTTAAGACAAGGTTCCCCAACCCTCTCCTCTGACCCCCCAAGATGTTTCACATTTTTGTTTTAAACTGGCATACCTGATTCAATTAGTAAGCAAATAATCGAGGGTTCCCGAGGAGAGGGTTGGGAAGCCCTGTCTTAGGATATAAAAGGTTTCACAAGGTGTGGTGCATTTGTTAGGATGAGGACTCAGTACTATGATAACTTCTTCCTTCAGTTGAAATGGCATGGGGCATAGCTATCCAGATAAGGACGACATTGGATGTGTGTGTGTGTGTGAAAGCTTACCTATTCAAAGATTATACCCCCCCCCCTCCCCCCACACACACACACACACACACACTTGACTTTCCTCCTCACTAGCTCTGACTTTATTGAGGAAAAATGTACGTACTATGACTGGGATATGTGGTTGTCCAACATAGTTATCTTAAGATGAATGCACTAACTGTAAGTCGCTCTGGATAAGAGCATCTGCTAAGTGACTACGACATCAAGGGGAGGAAATGTGGTCAATGAATAATACAAGCAAACAGATCAGCAAACTATCAACCTCAGCACCAATCTCCTTGTTTGCTCATGCAAGGCCCCTTGAGTGGTTGATTGTTTGTGATCTGACACACACACACACACACACACACACACACACACACACACACACACACACACGCCTGCGCATGCATGCACACATACAGTACCATCAAGATCACTTAAGATTGACTTTGAAATTGGACATCTCTCCATGTCCTGAGGACATTTGGAAATGCCTTAAAAACTGGCCATTAGGGGCAACAGTGAGCAGTGTCGTGGTAATTTCCTGTATTACTAAGTGAAAGGAGAGTTTACAAACCACACACAAGTCAGAGTTATACTTTAAACTCCATCTTTTCATAATATGAGTTCACCATAGCCCTTTGACTCTCAGATCAATTCAGCGTCTATAAATTCATTCTGAGAGTCCTGACAAAATGGCAACTGAGCTCTTTAATAGCAAAGATCCACCCCTCAACTCACAATGACGAACCACAGGTCTTAGGAAAACTGCACAAAGGAAGAATTTTAGTTGAGAGAGGAGTATCCCATAGCCAGACAGCATTAGCTATACATTATCGTTCAGTTTGGGCTCCTAAACAAAGTTCTTATCTCGTTCTTGGAACAACATAGTACCAAAACATTACCTCATCCAATGGCATATATCAATTGTCAATTCTAGATACTCCCATCTCAAATACAACCCCCCCACCTGGACAAGCTCACAGAGGAGAGTGAGCCTCTAGGTCAAGGTAAGGGCAACATCAGAGGGCACATACATTTACATTTACATTTAAGTCATTTAGCAGACGCTCTTATCCAGAGCGACTTACAAATTGACCTGGGAGGAGGAGTTCTTATTCTCCATGGACTTTACAGTGTCCCAGAACTTCTTGGAGATTGTGCTACAGGATGCAATTTTCTGTTTGAAAAAGCTAGCCTTAGCTTTCCTAATCTCCTGTGTATATTGGTTCCAAACTTCCCTGAAAAATTGCATATCACGGGGGCTATTCGATGCTATTGCAGTATGTCACAGGATGTTTTTGTGCTGGTCAAGGGCAGTAAGATCTGAAGTGAACCAAGGGCTATATCTGTTCCTAGTTCAATTTTTTTTGAATTGGGCATGCTTTCTTATTAAGCATGTCCCAGTTTAGGTCACCTAACAGCACGAGCTCTGAATATAGATGGGGGGCAATCATTTCACATATGATGTCCAGGGCACAGCTGGGGGCAGAAGTTGGTCTATAGCAAGCGGCAACGGTGAGAGACTTGTTTATGGAAAGGTGGATTTTTAAAAGTAGAAGCTCGAATTGTCTGGGCATAGACCTGGATAGTATGACAAAACTCAGCAGGCTATTTCTCCAGTAGTTTGCAACTTCGCCCCCTTTGGCAGGTATATCTTGTCGGAAAATGTTATAGTTAAGGATGGAAATTTCAGGATTTTTGGTGGCCTTCCAGAGCCAGGATTCAGACATGGCAGAGTGCGCTAAAGCATTGTATAAAACAAACTTAGGGAGGAGGCTTCTAATGTTAACATGCACGAAACCAATGCTTTTATGGTTACAGATGTCAACACATGAGAGCGCCTGGGGAATGGGAGTCATGCTGGGGGCTGCAGTTCCTGGGTTAACCTCCACATCATCAGAGGAACAGAGGAGGAGTAGGATGAGAGTACGGCTAAAGGCTAAAAGAACTTGTCGTCTAGTGCTTTCAGAACAGAGAGTAAAAAAAGCAGGTTTCTGGTCTCGGACGAATAGATTCGAGGCATAATGTACAGAAAAGGGTATGGTAGGATGTGAATACAGTGAAGGTAAAGCTATGCATTGAGTGACGATGAGAGAGATATTGTGTCTAGAAACATTATTTAAACCAGGTGAGGTCACCTCATGTGTAGGAGGTGGAACTAAAGGGTTACGTAGCTAAGGCATATTGAGCAGGGCTCGAAGCTCTACAGTGAAATAAGGCAACAATCACTAACCAAAACAGCAATGAACAAGGAATATTGACATTAGGGAGAGGCATGCGTAGCCAAGTGATCATAGGGGTCCAGTGAGTAGATGGGCGAGCTGGAGACACGGCGATTCAGACAGCGAGTGGGCCGGGGTTAGCAGGCTCGTAGAAGTGCCTTAGAGGGATGTCGCGACGGCAGAAGTCTGTTGTAGCCCCCTCGTGCGGTTACGTCGGCAGACCAGTTGTGATGGATCAGCTGGTCTCTGTGTAGTTAAACAGTCCAGGCCAATTGGCAAAATAGGTATAGTGTCCCAAAGGCAATCCCTCATGATGCATTCTGCATTGCAAAAATATAAGGTTTTTGTTACGTGAATTATTTTAAATTGAGTACATGTGTGGTTTAAATACAAGTATGTTATACTAATTTCAGCTCTTCATCTAGTAGAATTGGATGCACACTTTTCCCACAATGCATTGGAAGAGGTTGGCTGCTAGTGATAGGCCCTACTTCTCTTGGTGTAGGCTAGCCAAACAACCAAGCTCGGATAGTTAATTGGGAAGATGCCGAACAGCGAAGCTTCTGCGGTGGTGTTCAAATGTTGTCTAAGAATTTTTTGGTTCAAGTGTTTTCTCATTGAAAGTGTTTCTAGTTTTCTTGGCCTTGTTCAGACGTTTTAAACTTAATACTAAACCATCGTTTGATTTCTGAATGTGCCGGCACCGGGGACTTGGGATGTGGCTGCATTATTGATGACATTTTAATCATGCCTTTTGATTTGAACATGTGAATTGTTTTAGTTTTGTAGGCTAGGCTACCGATTTAATTATTTAATTTATTGATCAAGCCTTAGCAGTCATTCTGATCTCGTTCCCAATGATCAGTGCTTTAGTTTATTATGTTGCTTTCCAGTGGTTCTGAATTTGCGATGATCCTGACTGTCCACATTTTTCTGTTTTATAGCCTTTTAATTAGAACATTTGAAAGATAGTGGTGTGTGTATTTGGCTGATTCAATTTGTATATGATACAGCACTTTGGTTTCGCTAATGGAATTAAATGATCTGTTTCTGTTTTCAGTCCTTTTTAAATAGGATATATGGGCTATATGGTCTATGGTATAGATCTAATGTGATAGTCTGCCTAGAACAAGCCTGAGTAGGTCTATAACCAGCCTGACTAGGCCTATAACCAGCCTGAGTAGGCCTATAACCAGCCTGAGTAGGTCTATAACCAGCCTGAGTAGGTCTATAACCAGCCTGAGTAGGCCTATAACCAGCCTGAGTAGGTCTATAACCAGCCTGAGTAACCCTATAACCAGCCTGATTAAGCCTATAACCAGCCTGAGTGGGTCTATAACCAGCCTGAGTAGGCCTATAACCAGCCTGAGTAAGTCTATAACCAGCCTGAGTAAGCCTATAACCAGCCTGAGTAAGCCTATAACCAGCCTGAGTGGGTCTATAACCAGCCTGAGTAGGTCTATAACCAGCCTGAGTAAGTCTATAACCAGCCTGAGTAAGTCTATAACCAGCCTGAGTAGGCCTATAACCAGCCTGAGTAGGCCTATAACCAGCCTGAGTAGGCCTATAACCAGCCTGAGTAAGTCTATAACCAGCCTCAGTAGGCCTATAACCAGCCTGAGTAAGTCTATAACCAGCCTGAGTAGGCCTATAACCAGCATGAGTAGGCCTATAACCAGCCTGAGTAAGCCTATAACCAGCCTGAGTAAGCCTATAACCAGCCTGAGTAGGTCTATAACCAGCCTGAGTAAACCTATAACCAGTCTGAGTAAGTCTATAACCAGCCTGAGTAGGCCTATAACCAGCCTGAGTAGGCCTATAACCAGCCTGAGTAGGCCTATAACCAGCCCGAGTAAGCCTATAACCAGCCTGAGTAGGCATATAACCAGCCTGAGGAGGTCTATAACCAGCCTGAGTAGGTCTATAACCAGCCTGAGTAGGTCTATAACCAGCCTGAGTAAGTCTATAACCAGCCTGAGTAGGTCTATAACCAGCCTGAGTAGGTCTATAACCAGCCTGAGTAGGTCTATAACCAGTCTGAGTAAACCTATAACCAGCCTGAGTAGGTCTATAACCAGTCTGAGTAGGTCTATAACCAGCCTGAGTAGGCCTATAACTCCATTCCTATTAGATTCAGAGTTTAGAAAAATGCATTGATTTGAAAATGTGCTATTATCAGGTTGGATAATGTGATGCATGTCTGTTGAATTTGGAAAAATCCACCAACTCAGCATGTCCGGAGCCCCTACTGCAGTGTGTCCTTGGAATACCTTCTCACTAAATGGTATGTGTTAAATAGCATGAGCCGATGAGTACATAGTATGCAGTTTAAAACTATGTAGTACACTAGTATGGGTATTTGGAGAGAGTCACGTGTTCAATCCCAGTATTCAATCTCAGTGGTAGACACTGGTAGTGGTAGACACTGGTTTACATTTTTGGGGGGTTTTAACACTGTACCAATCCTTAACTCTTAGTACCTTCCAAGCTCATCCTTAGCTTGATGCCCTGGGACTGAACCCCGCCCTGTGCAACTGGATCCTGGACTTCCTGACAGGACACACCCAACTGGTAGGAAACAACACTTGCACTTCGCTGATTCTCAACACTGGGGCCCCACAATGGGTACATGCACAATCCCCTCCGGTACTCCCTGTTCACCCAAAACTGTGTGGCCAAACACGTCTCCAACTCAATCAAGTTTGCCGATGACACAACAGTAGTAGGCTTGATAACCAACAATGACGAGACATCCTACAGGGAAGAGGTGAGGGCTCTGGTAGTGTGGTTCCAGGAAAATAACCTCCCACTGAACGTCAACAAAACAAAGGAGATGATCATGGACTTCAGGAAACAGCAGAGGGAGCACCCCCATATCCACATCTACGGGACCACTGTCGAGAAGGTGGAAAGCTTCAAGTTCCTCGGCATACACATCACTGACAAACTGAAATGGTCAACTCACACAGACAGTGTGCTAAAGAAGTCACAACAGCACCACTTCAACCTCAGGAGGCTGAAGAAATGTGGCTTGCCACCTAAAACCCTCACAAACTTTTACAGATGCACAATTGAGAGAATCCTGTCGGGCTGTATCATCGCTTGGTGTAGAAACTGCACTGTCTGCAACCACGGGGCTCTCCGGAGGGTGGTGCAGTCTGCACAACGCATCACCGGGGGAAAACTACCTTCCCTCCAGGACACCTACCACACCCAATGTCACAGGAAGGCCAAGAAGATCATGAAGGACTACAACCACCCGAGCCACTGCCTGTTCACCACTCTATCATTCAGAAGGCGAGGTCAGTACAGGTGCATCAAAGCTGAGACCGAGAGACAGAAAAACAGCTTCTATCTCAAGGCCATCAGACTGCTAAACAGCCATCACTAGCACATATAGGCTGCTGCGTATATACTGTACATAGACTTGAACTCACTGGCCACTTTAATAAATGGAACACTAGTCACTTTAATAATGTCTACATATCTTGCATTATACCCATCTCATATGTATATACTGTATCCTATGGTGTTCTACTGTATCTTATTCTATGTCGCTCTGAAATTGCTTGTGTATATACTGTATTTGTATATTCGTAATTCCATTCTTTACTCGATTTGTGTGTATTGGGTATATGTTGTGTAATTGTTAGATATTACTTGTTAGATAATATTGCACTGTCAGAGTTGGAAGTACAAGCATTTCACTACACCCGCAATAACATCTGCTAAACATGTGTATGACCAATAAAATTTGATTTGAATAAAAATGTATTTTATTTTTCTCACTCTCAGATGCATGTAAACACACATATCCAAGTAAAAACATTTGATTGTTCAGCTTGAGGTGGATTGCTATTTTAAAGTCTTCAGTTGAAGTGAAACTGTACTAGAAGATAATTGGCATGTTTTTCCAACACACAGGCACGTCAGTGAACTGATGGAAGAGAGTAAGTAAAATGGTTCTCTCTGATCTCTCTCTCCCTCTTCCAATCGTTCCCCAACACTCACTCTCACGCCCGTGCAAACACACACACAGACACAGACACACACACACACACACACACACACACACACACACACACACACACACACACACACACACACACACACACACACACACACACACACACACACACATGCACACTGATGAATATAGGTCTAGTAGGGAGAATCGCTTTCTGCACTAAGACTAATTGATGAATGTAGGCCTCTGTCTGCACCTTTAACAAGTCATTCCAAGATGGCGTAGCAGTGGGATGTCTGGTTTGATTGTCTTGTATATATTTCGTATATATTTTAGTTTTTTAAATCTCATTTTCAAACTATGGACTGAAATACTCTCCGGCAACCCGCCTCACCCAATGTAGTATGGATCTGCTTTTTTTTACACATTAGAACCGGAACCCCCTTCAGAAGCTGGCTAGCTTGCTAGCTACTAGCAAGTAGTCAATTAGCCACTGCTAGCGGTCATCATCATTAACTAAGACATCTGCCAGCCTCAGCCCGGTCAACTCCTGCCAGCCTGCACAGCGCGATCATCAACCCAGAGCATATCAGACTGCTTTTCTCTTCCAGATCTCAGGATTCCTACCGCAAGCTCTGAGCCTTTACTCCGGATCATCGCAGCTAGCTAGCTGCTTCCGAGTGGCTACTCCTGGCTAACGTCTCTGTCACAAAGCAAGCACCAGCTAGCCTGGAGCTAGCCTCGAGCTAGGCCCATCTCCTGGCTAGCCGAAGAAATCCATCAGATTATTCCTGGGCTTCAATACCTCTTTTGCCGACGTAACCATCTGAGGGGGTTTCAACAAGCTCTACCGTTGCGATGTCCCCCTGACGCCCATCTGCTAGCCTGCTGCTAGCCCCAGCCTGCTAGCTGTCTGAGTCGACGTGCCTCCAGCTCGCTTCGCTACTCACTGCACCCTATGATCACTCCACTAAACATGCCTATCCCTAAAGTCAATATGCCTTTTCTTTTGCTGTTTTGGTTAGTAATTTTAGTTTTTTTTTCCCTGTAGAGCCTCGAGCCCCGCTCAATATGCCTTAGCTTATGTTCCTTCCCCTACAAATGCGGTGACCGAACCTGGCTTAAATGATGCCTTTAGAGACAAAACCTCTCTCATCGTCACTCAATGCCTAGGCTTACCTCCGCTGTACTCAGATCCTACCATTCCCTTGTCTGTACATTATGCCTTGAATCTATTCTTCCGAGCTCAGAAACCTGCTCCGTTTACTAGCTGTTCTGAACACAGTAGACGACCAGTTCTGATTGCCTTTAGCCGTACTCTTATCCTACTCCTCCTTTGTTCCTCTGGTGATGTGGAGGTTAACCCAGGCCCTGTAGCCCCCAGCATCACTCCCATTCCACAGGCACTTTCATTTGTTGACTTCTGTAACCGTAAAAGCATGCATGTTAACATTAGAAGCCCCTCCCTAAGTTTGTTTTATTCACTGCTTTAGCACACTCCGCCGTGTCTGAATTCTCGCTCTGGAAGGCCACTAAAAAGCCTGGCATAAAAAGCCTAACTATACATTTTTTCCGACAAGATAGAACTGCCAAAGGGGGCGGAGTTGCAATCTACTGCAGAGATCTACTGCCTTCTGTCATGCTATCCAGGTCTGTGCCCAACCAATTCGAGCTTCTACTTTTAAAAATCCACCTTTCCAGAAACAAGTCTCTCACCGCTACCGCTTGTTACAGACCTCATTCAGCCCCCAGCTGTGCCCTGGACACCATATTTGAATTGATCGCCCCCCATCTATCTTCAGAGTTCGTTGTGTTCGGTGACTTAACACCCCGGCCATTCTACAATCTAAGATTGATGCCCTCAATCTCACAGCAATTATCAAGGAACCTATGAGGTACAACCCTAAATCCTTAACCATGGGCACCCTCTTAGATATCATCCGGACCAACTTTCCCTCTAAATACACCTCTGCTGTCATCAACCAGGATCTCAGCAATCACTGCCTCATTGCCTGTGTGCGTAATGGGTCCGTGGTCAAGCGACCACCCCTCATCACTATCAAAAACTCCCTAAAACACTTCAGCGAGCAGGCCTCTCTAATCGACCTGGCCCGGGTATCCTGGAAAGATATTGACCTCATCCCGTCAGTAGAGGATGCCTGGTTGCTTTTCAAAAGTGCTTTCCTCTCCATCTTAAATAAGCATGCACCATTCAAATAATGTAGGACTAAGAACAGATATAGCCCTTGGTTCACCCCAGACCTGACTGCCCTTGACCAGCACAAAACATCCTGTGGCGTTCTGCATTAGCATGGACTAGCCCATGAGATATGCACGTTTCAGGGAAGTCAGTAACCAATATACTCAGTCAGTTAGTAAAGCTAAGGCCAGCTTTTTAAAACAGAAATTTGCTTCCTGTAGCACTAATTCCAAAAAGTTTTGTGACACTGTAAAGCCCATGGAGAATAAGAGCTGTCACCACTGATAAATCCGCGATAATCAATAATGTCAATAAGCATTTTTCCACGGATGGCCATGCTTTCCAGCTGGCTGCCTTACCAACATCTCAGCACCCCTTGCAACAACTTGTCCAACCTCCCCCCGCTTCTCCTTCACCCAAATCCAAACAGCTGATGTTCTGAAAGAACTGCAAAATCTGGATCCCTACAAATCAACTGGGCTAGACAATCTGGACCATCTCTTTCTAAAATGATGTATCAACATTTTTACAAGAACCCTGGTTCTTCATTTCAAATCTCACCATACATTCTCCACTATGCAATCTGGTTTCCGAGCTGGTCATGGTTGCACCTCAGCCACGATCAAGGTCCTCAACGATATCATAACCACCATCGATAAAAGACAGTACTTTGCAGCCGTCTTCATCGACCTGGCCAAGGCTTTTGGCTCCTTCAATCACCGCATTCTTATCGGCAGACTCAATAGCCTTGGCTTCTAAAATGACTGCCTCGCCTGGTTCACCAACTACTTCTCAGATATAATTCAGTGTGTCAAATCAGAGGGCCTGTTGTCCCGACCTCTGGCAGTCTCTATGGCGGTGCCACAGGGTTCAATTCTCGGGCTGACTCTTTTCTTTGTATATATCAATGATGTCGCTCTTGCTGCTGGTTATTCTATGATCCACATCTACGCAGACGACACCATTATTTATACATCTAGCCCTTCTTTGGACACTGTGCTAACAAATCTCCAAATGAGCTTCAACGCCATACAACACTCCTTCCGTAGCCTCCAACTGCTTTGCTGCCCGCACAGATTGCTGCCCGCAACCTCCCGCCCGACTAGCATCACTACTCTGGACGGTTCTGACCTAGAATATGTGGACAACTACAAATATGTGGACAACTACAAATACCTAGGTGTCTGGTTAAACTGTAAACTCTCCTTCCAGACTCACGTTAAGCATCTACAATCAAAAATTAAATCTAGAATCGGCTTCCTATTTCGCAAACAAAGCCTCCTTCACTCATGCCGCCAAACATACCCTCGTAAAACTGACTATCCAACTGATCCTTGACTTCGGCGATGTCATTTACAAAATATCCCCCAACACTCTACTCAGCAAACTGGATGTAGTCTATCACAGTGACATCCATTTCATCACCAAAGCCCCATATACTACCCACCACTACAACCTGTATGCTCTCGTTGGCTGGCCCTCACTACAAATCCGTCACCAAACCCACTGACTCCAGGTCATCTATAAGGCTTTGCTAGGTAAAGCCCTGCCTTATCTCAGCTCACTGGTCACCATAGCAACACCCACCTGTACCACGTGCTCCAGCAGGTTTATTGCACTGGTCATCCCCAATGTCAACACTTGCTTCGGCTGCCTTTGCTTCAAGTTCTCTGCTGCTGCCAATAACTGGAATGAATTGCACAAATCTCTGAAGCTGGAGTCTTATATCTCTCTCTCTAACTTTAAGCATCAGCTGTCAGAGCAGCTTACTGATCACTGCACCTGTACACAGCCCATCTGTAAATAGCACTCACAACTACCTCATCCCCATGTTGTTACTTATCCTCTTGCTCTTTTGCACCCCAGTATCTCTACTTGCACATTATCATCGGCACATCTATCACTCCGGTATTATTGCTAAATTTGTTTATGGGTAACTCCGTGTTTTTGCTTTTGTCGCACTGCTTTGCTTTATCTTGGCCAGTTGTAAGTGAGAACTTGTTCTCAACTGGCCGACCTGGTAAAATAAAGGTGAAAAAAGATGAATATAGGCCTTGTAGGGGGTCCCTCTGTCTGCACCGTAACTAACTGATGAATATAGGCCTTGTAGGGAGTCTCTCTGTCTGCACCATAACTAACTAATGAATATAGGCCTTGTAGGGAGTCTCTCTGTCTGCACCGTAACTAACCGATGAATATAGGACTTGTAGAGAGTCTCTCTGTCTGCACCGTAACTAACTGATGAATATAGACCTTGTAGGGAGTCCCTCTGTCTGCACCGTAACTAACTGATGAATATAGACCTTGTAGGGAGTCTCTCTGTCTGCACCGTAACTAACTGATGAATATAGACCTTGTAGGGAGTCTCTCTGTCTGCACCGTAACTAACTGATGAATATAGGCCTTGTAGGGAGTCTCTCTGTCTGCACCATAACTAACTAATGAATATAGGCCTTGTAGGGAGTCTCTCTGTCTGCACCGTAACTAACCGATGAATATAGGACTTGTAGAGAGTCTCTCTGTCTGCACCGTAACTAACTGATGAATATAGACCTTGTAGGGAGTCCCTCTGTCTCTTCCGTAACTAACTGATGAATATAGGCCTTGTAGGGAGTCCCTCTGTCTCTTCCGTAACTAACTGATGAATATAGACCTTGTAGGGAGTCCCTCTGTCTGCACCGTAACTAACTGATGAATATAAACCTTGTAGGGAGTCTCTCTGTCTGCAACGTAACTAACTGATGAATATAGGCCTTGTAGGGAGTCCCTCTGTCTGCAACGTATCTAACTGATGAATATAGGCCTTGTAGGGAGTCCCTCTTGTCTGCAACGTAACTAACTGATGAATATAGACCTTGTAGGGAGTCCCTCTTGTCTGCAACGTAACTAACTGATGAATATAGACCTTGTAGGGAGTCCCTCTTGTCTGCAACGTAACTAACTGATGAATATAGACCTTGTAGGGAGTCTCTCTGTCTGCAACGTAACTAACTGATGAATATAGGCCTTGTAGGGAGTCCCTCTGTCTGCAACGTATCTAACTGATAAATATAGGCCTTGTAGGGAGTCCCTCTTGTCTGCAACGTAACTAACTGATGAATATAGACCTTGTAGGGAGTCTCTCTGTCTGCACCATAACTAACTGATGAATATAGGCCTTGTAGGGAGTCTCTCTGTCTGCACCGTAACTAACTGATGAATATAGACCTTGTAGGGAGTCCCTCTGTCTGCACCGTAACTAACTGATGAATATAGGCCTTGTAGGGAGTCCTTCTGTCTGCACCGTAACTAACTGATGAATATAGGCCTTGTATGGAGTCTCTCTGATGAATATAGACCTTGTCTGCACCTAACTGATGAATATAACTTGATGAATATAGACCTTGTAGGGAGTCTCTCTGTCTGCAACGTAACTAACTGATGAATATAGACCTTGTAGGGAGTCCCTCTGTCTCTTCCGTAACTAACTGATGAATATAGACCTTGTAGGGAGTCCCTCTGTCTGCAACGTTACTAACTGATGAATATAGACCTTGTAGGGAGTCCCTCTGTCTGCACCGTAACTAAATAATGAATTTAGACCTTGTAGGGAGTCTCTCTGTCTGCACCGTAACTAACTGATGAATATAGGCCTTGTAGGGAGTCTCTCTGTCTGCACCGTAACTAACCAATGAATATAGGACTTGTAGGGAGTCCCTCTGTCTGCACCGTAACTAACTGATGAATATAGGCCTTGTAGGGAGTCTCTCTGTCTGCAACGTAACTAACTGATGAATATAGACCTTGTATGGAGTCCCTCTGTCTGCAACGTAACTAACTGATGAATATAGGCCTTGTAGGGAGTCGCTCTGTCTGCACCGTAACTAACTGATGAATATAGACCTTGTAGGGAGTCTCTCTGTCTGCACCGTAACTAACTGATGAATATAGACCTTGTATGGAGTCCCTCTGTCTGCACCGTAACTAACTGATGAATATAGACCTTGTATGGAGTCCCTCTGTCTGCAACGTAACTAACTGATGAATATAGGCCTTGTAGGGAGTCTCTCTGTCTGCAACGTAACTAACTGATGAATATAGGCCTTGTAGGGAGTCCCTCTGTCTGCACCGTAACTAACTGATGAATATAGGCCTTGTAGGGAGTCTCTCTGTCTGCACCGTAACTAACTGATGAATATAGGCCTTGTAGGGAGTCTCTCTGTCTGCACCGTAACTAACTGATGAATATAGGCCTTGTAGGGTGTCCCTCTGTCTGCACCGTAACTAACCAATGAATATAGGCCTTGTAGGGAGTCCCTCTGTCTCCATAGTAACTAACCAATGAATATAGGCCTTGTAGGGAGTCCCTCTGTCTGCACCGTAACTAACTGCTGAATATAGGCCTTGTAGGGAGTCTCTCTGTCTCCATAGTAACTAACCAATGAATATAGGCCTTGTAGGGAGTCCCTCTGTCTGCACCGTAACTAACTGCTGAATATAGGCCTTGTAGGGAGTCTCTCTGTCTCCATAGTAACTAACTGATGAATATAGACCTTGTAGGGAGTCTCTCTGTCTGCAACGTAACTAACTGATGAATATAGACCTTGTAGGGAGTCTCTCTGTCTCCATAGTAACTAACTGATGAATATAGGCCTTGTAGGGAGTCTCTCTGTCTCCATAGTAACTAACTGATGAATATAGACCTTGTAGGGAGTCCCTCTGTCTGCACCGTAACTAACTGATGAATATAGGCCTTGTAGTGAGTCTCTGTCTGCACCGTAACTAACTGATGAATATAGGCCTTGTAGGGAGTCCCTCTGTCTGCAACGTAACTAACTGATGAATATAGACCTTGTAGGGAGTCCCTCTTGTCTGCACCGTAACTAACTGATGAATATAGACCTTGTAGGGAGTCTCTCTGTCTGCAACGTAACTAACTGATGAATATAGGCCTCTCTCTGTCTTCACAGTAACATTTCATGAAGCTCCCGACGAACAGGTCTTGTGCTGACTTTGCCTCCAGAGACAGTTTGGAACTCTGTAGTGAGCTCTGAAACCGAGGACAGAGGCTTTTTACGCCTGGCTCTTCAGCATGCGGCGGTCCCATTCTGTGAGCTTGTGTAGTGTACCACTTCACGGCTGAGCTGTTGTTGCTGCTAGACATCTCCACTTCACAATAACAGCACTTACAGTTAATGCCGGTATGTCTGAAGCTGATGCTGTGAATGGCGTTTGTATACATGCAATAAACTGTACACATGCACACAAGTGCACATACACGGACACACACATGTAAATAGTGCCAGACATGCACTCAAACATATTCAGTTGGCTGTTATGATTTATGTTGTCCTGAAGTCTTTTGTTTTTTTGCATTGCTGTATTGTTGACCCTGGTTCTTATTGAGCAGGGCGTTGACCCTGGTTCTTATTGAGCAGAGCGTTGACCCTGGTTGCTTCTTGAGCAGGGCGTTGATCCTGGTTCTTCTTGAGCAGGGCGTTGACCCTGGTTGCTTCTTGAGCAGGGCGTTGACCCTGGTTGCTTCTTGAGCAGGGTGTTGACCCTGGTTCTTCTTGAGCAGGGCATTGACCCTGGTTGCTTCTTGAGCAGGGTGTTGACCCTGGTTCTTCTTGAGCAGGGCGTTGACCCTGGTTGCTTCTTGAGCAGGGCGTTGATCCTGGTTCTTCTTGAGCAGGGCGTTGACCCTGGTTCTTATTGAGCAGGGCGTTGACTCTGGTTCTTCTTGAGCAGGGCGTTGACCCCAGTTCTGCCTGAGCAGGGTGTTGACCCTGGTTGCTTCTTGAGCAGGGCGTTGACCCTGGTTGCTTCTTGAGCAGGGCGTTGACCCTGGTTGCTTCTTGAGCAGGGTGTTGACCCTGGTTCTTCTTGAGCAGGGCATTGACCCTGGTTGCTTCTTGAGCAGGGTGTTGACGCTGGTTCTTCTTGAGCAGGGCGTTGACCCTGGTTGCTTCTTGAGCAGGGTGTTGACCCTGGTTCTTCTTGAGCAGGGCGTTGACCCTGGTTGCTTCTTGAGCAGGGCGTTGATCCTGGTTCTTCTTGAGCAGGGCATTGACCCTGGTTCTTATTGAGCAGGGCGTTGACTCTGGTTCTTCTTGAGCAGGGCGTTGACCCTGGTTCTGCCTGAGCAGGGTGTTGACCCTGGTTGCTTCTTGAGCAGGGTGTTGACCCTGGTTGCTTCTTGAGCAGGGTGTTGACCCTGGTTGCTTCTTGAGCAGGGCGTTGACCCTGATTTTTATTGAGCAGGGCGTTGACTCTGGTTCTTCTTGAGCAGGGCGTTGACCCTGGTTCTGCCTGAGCAAGGTGTTGACCCTGGTTGCTTCTTGAGCAGGGCGTTGACCCTGGTTCTTCTTGAGCAGGGCGTTGACCCAGGCTCTTCTTGAGCAGTGTCTGTCTATGGAGATTGCATGGCTGTGTGCTCAATTTTATACAGTTGTCAGCAAAAGGTGTGGCTAAAATAACCAAATCCACAAATGTAAAGGGTGTCCACAAACGTTTGTATATGTAGTGTATTTTACTTGATACCACAGCATGCTGTCATTAATGTATTTCCACAACATATATTATAAATATATAAACATACAGTATATGTAAAAATATATGAAACTGCTAATTTCCTTTCACGCTTATTTCCCCAGTCCTTGCACATCTTGGCTACTGCAAATCAATCTATTTCACACCTCATCCTTTTCCATATTCCTACCAAGGCTAGGGTCTGCGTCCCAAATCACACTCTTTTCATATAGTGCAGTACACACACTCAAGAACACATACTGGGGATGAGGGGCCAAGGGACAAGGGACTGTTGAGGGGTAAACATAGGGGACAGATGATAATAGATTCTTTGTATTGTCTCTCCATATAAGTACTTCAGTAATTATATTTTTCCTATTCTTTTCCCTCTCTGTCTCCCTTTCCATCTCTCTTTCTCTTCTCTTTCCCTTTCTCTTTCGCTACTCTCTCACTCTTTCTACTCTCTCTATCAACTCTCTCACTCTCTCACTCTTTCTTCTCACTCTTTCAACTCTCTCTATCTACTCTCTTTCCCTCTCTCTACTCTCTTTCCCTCTCTCTACTCTCTTTCCCTCTCTCTACTCTCTTTCTCTCTCTACTCTCTTTCCCTCTCTCTACTCTCTTTCCGTCTCTCTACTCTCTTTCTCTCTCTCTCTCTCTCTCTCTCTACTCTCTTTCCCTCTCTCTACTCTCTTTCTCTCTCTAATCTCTTTCCCTCTCTCTACTCTCTTTCCCTCTCTCTACTCTCTTTCTCTCTCTCTCTCTCTCTCTCTCTCTCTCTACTCTCTTTCCCTCTCTCTACTCTCTTTCTCTCTCTACTCTCTTTCCCTCTCTCTACTCTCTTTCCCTCTCTCTACTCTCTTTCTCTCTCTCTCTCTCTCTCTCACTCTCTCTCTCTCTCTCTTTCTGTCTCGTGGAGATGCTAAAGAGGTAATTATCTGGTCCAATAGTAGTTGGGACCCCCTCACTGGGTCCTGCCCTGAGGCCAAGGTGGATGGAAAGCACAACAGATGGAGAGGAAATAACAATCAAATAGAACCGGTTCAGTTTATTAGAAAATAGTTTATACATGAAAAATGAAGCAACATAAAAATGGACTCCTGATAGTGTGTGCCCTGTTTCTTCGTTGAGCAACACATGGTATTCAGTAAGAGAGAATCCATGGGTGTGTCCCAATAATATCTCATTTCTCCTGAACTGTGCACCTGTTCACTACTTCCCTCAAATTGAAAAGCATTGGCATATGAGTCACGGGCTCGAGCCAGTTTCCATCATATTTCTAATGACATTCATTTATTTTCAAATCGGTGAAGGGAAGTGATCACGTGAACACTTTGGGAGGAAGGAGAGATAATTGGGATTTAGACCAGGAAAGTCTGAGACAGGCCTGTTTAATTTAGGAAGTTGTCATTCTTCACATCCTGTACAGTGTCATATAATCTGACAGGGTAGAACAGTTGACAATAAGACTAGAAGAGAGACAGAGAGAGAGGGATGGAAGAGAGAGGGGGATGGAAGAGAGAGAGGGATGGAAGAGAGAGAGGGATGGATGGAAGAGAGAGGGACGGAAGAGAGAGAGGAATGGATGGAGGAGACATAGGGATGGAAGAGAGAGGGGGATAGAAGAGAGAGAGAGGGATAGAAGAGAGAGAGGGAGAGAAGAGAGAGAGGGATGGATGGAAGAGAGAGAGGGATGGAAGAGAGAGAGGGACGGAAGAGAGAGAGGGATGGATGGATGGAAGAGAGCGGGGGATAGAAGAGAGAGAGAGGGATAGAAGAGAGAGAGGGAGAGAAGAGAGAGAGGGACGGAAGAGAGAGAGGAATGGATGGAAGAGAGAGGGACGGAAGAGAGAGAGGGATGGATGGAGGAGACATAGGGATGGAAGAGAGAGAGAGGGATAGAAGAGAGAGAGGGATGGAAGAGAGAGAGGGACGGAAGAGAGAGAGGGATGGACGGAAGAGAGAGGGGGATAGAAGAGAGAGAGAGGGATAGAAGAGAGAGAGGGAGAGAAGAGAGAGAGGGATAGAAGAGAGAGAGATGGAAGAGAGAGAGGGATGGATGGAGGAGACAGATGGATGGAAGAGAGAGAGGGATGGAAGAGAGAGAGGGATGGAAGAGAGAGAGAGATGTAAGAGAGAGAGGGATGGATGGAGGAGACAGAGGGATGGAAGAGAGAGAGGGATGGAAGAGAGAGGGGGATGGAAGAGAGAGAGGGATGGAAGAGAATGAGGGATGGAAGAGAGAGGGATGGAAGAGAGAGAGGGATGGAAGAGAGAGATGGATGGAAGAGAACGAGGGATGGAAGAGAGAGAGGGATGGATGGAAGAGAGAGAGGGATGGAAGAGAGAGAGGGATGGAAGAGAGCGAGGGATGGAAGAGAGAGAGGGATGGAAGAGAGAGAGGGATGGAAGAGAGAGAGGGATGGAAGAGAGAGATGGATGGAAGAGAACGAGGGATGGAAGAGAGAGAGCGATGGAAGAGAGCGAGGGATGGAGGAGACAGAGGGATGGAAGAGAGAGAGGGATGGAAGAGAGAGAGAGGGAGGGAAGAGAGAGAGGGATAGAAGAGAGAGAGATGGAAGAGAGTGAGGGATGGAAGAGAGAGAGGGATGGAAGAGAGAGAGGGATGTAAGAGAGAGAGGAATGGAAGAGAGAGAGAGATGGAAGAGAGAGAGGGATAGATGGAGGAGGCAGATGGATGGAAGAGAGAGGGGGATGGAAGAGAGAGGGATGGAAGAGAGCGAGGGATGGAAGAGAGAGAGAGATGGAAGAGAGAGAGGGATGGAAGAGAGCGAGGGATGGAAGAGAGAGATGGATGGAAGAGAACGAGGGATGGAAGAGAGAGAGCGATGGAAGAGAGCGAGGGATGGAGGAGACAGAGGGATGGAAGAGAGAGAGGGATGGAAGAGAGAGAGAGGGAGGGAAGAGAGAGAGGGATAGAAGAGAGAGGGATGGAAGAGAGTGAGGGATGGAAGAGAGAGAGAGGGATGGAAGAGAGAGAGGGATGTAAGAGAGAGAGGAATGGAAGAGAGAGAGGGATGGAAGAGAGAGAGGGAGAGAAGAGAGCGAGGGATGGAAGAGAGAGAGGGATGGAAGAGAGAGATGGATGGAAGAGAACAAGGGATGGAAGAGAGAGAGCGATGGAAGAGAGTGAGGGATGGAGGAGACAGAGGGATGGAAGAGAGAGAGTGGGATGGATGGAAGAGAGAGGGACGGAAGAGAGAGAGGGATGGATGGAAGAGAGAGGGACGGAAGAGAGAGAGGGATGGATGGAGGAGACATAGGGATGGAAGAGAGAGGGGGATAGAAGAGAGAGAGGGATAGAAGAGAGAGAGGGAGAGAAGATAGAGAGGGATGGATGGAAGAGAGAGAGGGATGGAAGAGAGAGAGGGACGGAAGAGAGAGAGGGATGGATGGATGGAAGAGAGAGGGGGATAGAAGAGAGAGAGAGGGATAGAAGAGAGAGAGGGAGAGAAGAGAGAGAGGGATAGAAGAGAGAGAGATGGAAGAGAGAGAGGGATGGATGGAGGAGACAGATGGATGGAAGAGAGAGAGGGATGGAAGAGAGAGAGGGATGGAAGAGAGAGAGAGATGTAAGAGAGAGATGGATGGATGGAGGAGACAGAGGGATGGAAGAGAGAGAGGGATGGAAGAGAGAGGGGAATGGAAGAGAGAGAGGGATGGAAGAGAGAGATGGATGGAAGAGAACGAGGGATGGAAGAGAGAGAGGGATGGATGGAAGAGAGAGAGGGATGGAAGAGAGAGAGGGATGGAAGAGAGCGAGGGATGGAAGAGAGAGAGGGATGGAAGAGAGAGAGGGATGGAAGAGAGAGAGGGATGGAAGAGAGAGATGGATGGAAGAGAACGAGGGATGGAAGAGAGAGAGCGATGGAAGAGAGCGAGGGATGGAGGAGACAGAGGGATGGAAGAGAGAGAGGGATGGAAGAGAGAGAGAGGGAGGGAAGAGAGAGAGGGATAGAAGAGAGAGAGGGATGGAAGAGAGTGAGGGATGGAAGAGAGAGAGAGGGATGGAAGAGAGAGAGGGATGGAAGAGAGAGAGGAATGGAAGAGAGAGAGAGATGGAAGAGAGAGAGGGATAGATGGAGGAGGCAGATGGATGGAAGAGAGAGGGGGATGGAAGAGAGAGGGATGGAAGAGAGAGGGATAGATGGAGGAGACAGAGGGATGGAAAAGAGAGAGGTATGGAAGAGAGAGAGGGATGGAGGAGACAGAGGGATGGGAGAGAGAGAGGGATGGAAGAGAGGGATGGAAGTCAGAAATGGATAGAAGAGGGAGAGGGAGAGAAGAGAGAGATGGATAGAAGAGAGAGAGGGATAGAAGAGAGAGAAGGATGGATGGAGGAGACATAGGGATGGAAGAGAGAGATGGGGATGGAAGAGAGAGAGGGATGGAAGAGAGAGGGGGATGGAGGAGAGAGAGGGATGGAAGAGAGAGTGGGATGTAAGAGAGAGTTGGATGGACGAGAACGAGGGATGGAAGAGAGAGAGGGATGGAAGGAAGAGAGAGAGGGATGGTAGAGAGAGAGGGATGGAAGAGAGCGAGGGATGGAAGAGAGAGAGGGATGGAAGAGAGAGAGGGATGGAAGAGAGAGAGGGATGGAAGAGAGAGAGGGATGGAAGAGAGAGATGGATGGAAGAGAACGAGGGATGGAAGAGAGAGAGGGATGGATGGAAGAGAGAGAGGGATGGAAGAGAGAGAGGGAGAGAAGAGAGCGAGGGATGGCAGAGAGAGAGGGATGGAAGAGAGAGATGGATGGAAGAGAACGAGGGATGGAAGAGAGAGAGCGATGGAAGAGAGTGAGGGATGGAGGAGACAGAGGGATGGAAGAGAGAGAGAGGGATGGAAGAGAGAGAGAGGGAGGGAAGAGAGAGAGGGATAGAAGAGAGAGAGGGATGGAAGAGAGTGAGAGATGGAAGAAAGAGAGAGGGATGGAAGAGAGAGAGGGATGGAAGAGAGAGAGGAATGGAAGAGAGAGACATATGGAAGAGAGAGAGGGATAGATGGAGGAGACAGAGGGATGGAAGAGAGAGGGGGATGGAAGAGAGAGGGATGGAAGAGAGAGAGAGGGATGGAAGAGAGAGGGGGATGAAGGAGAGAGATGGATGTAAGAGAGAGAGGGATGGAAGAGAGAGGGATAGATGGAGGAGACAGAGGGATGGAAGAGAAAGAGGTATGGAAGAGAGAGAGGGATGGAATAGAGAGAGGGATAAAAGAGAGGGATGGAAGAGAGAAAGGGATAGAAGAGGGAGAGGAATAGAAGAGAGAGAGGGGTAGAAGAGAGAGAGGGATAGAATAGAGAGAAGGATGGATGGAGGAGACATAGGGATGGAAGAGAGAGAGGGATGGAAGAGAGCGAGGGATGGAGGAGACAGAGGGATGGAAGAGAGAGAGGGATGGAAGAGAGAGAGGGAGGGAAGAGAGAGAGGGATAGAAGAGAGAGAGGGATAGAAGAGAGAGAGAGGAATGGAAGAGAGAGAGAGATGGAAGAGAGAGAGGGATAAATGGCGGAGACAGAGGGATGGAAGAGAGAGGGGGATGGAAGAGAGAGGGATGGAAGAGAGAGAGAGGGATGGAAGAGAGAGGGGGATGAAGGAGAGAGATGGATGTAAGAGAGAGAGGGATGGAAGAGAGAGGGATAGATGGAGGAGACAGAGGGATGGAAGAGAGAGGGATGGAAGAGAGAGAAGGATGGAGGAGACAGAGGGATGGAAGAGAGAGAGGGATGGATGGAGGAGACAGAGGGATGGAAGAGAGAGGGGGATAAAATAGAGAGATGGAAGAGAGAAAGGGATAGAAGAGGGAGAGGGATAGAAGAGAGAGAGGGATAGAAGAAAGTGAGGGATGGAAGAGAGAGAGGGATGGAAGAGAGAGAGGGATGGAAGAGAGAGGGATAGATGGAGGAGACAGAGGGATGGAAGAGAGAGAGGTATGGAAGAGAGAGAGGGATGTCGGAGACAGAGGGATGGAAGAGAGAGAGGGATGGATGAGAGAGAGGGATGGATGGAGGTGACAGAGGGATGGAAGAGAGAGAGGGATAGATGGAGGAGACAGAGGGATGTAAGAGAGAGGGATAGAAGAGAGAGAGGGATGGAAGAGAGAGAGGGTTGGAAGAGAGAGGGGGATGGAAGAGAGAGAGGGATGGAAGAGAGTGAGGGATGGAAGAGAGAGAGGGATGGATGGAAGAGAGAGAGGGATGGAAGAGAAAGAGGGATGGAAGAGAGAGATGGATGGAAGAGAGAGGGATGGAAGAGAGAGAGCGATGGAAGAGAGTGAGGGATGGAAGAGAGAGTGGGATGGAAGAGAGAGAGGGATGGAAGAGAGAGAGGGATGGAAGAGAGAGAGGGATGGAAGAGAGGGGGGGATGGAAGAGAGAGAGCGATGGAAGAGAGAGAGGGATGGAAGAGAGAGAGGGATGGAAGAGAGAGGGGGATGGAAGAGAGCGTGGGATGGAAGAGAGAGAGGGGTGGATGAAGGAGACAGAGTGATGGAAGAGAGAGGGGGATGGAAGAAGAGAGAGAAAGAAGGAGAGAGATAGGATAGAGAGGGAGAGGGATGGAAGAGAGAGAGAGTGTTGTAGATGAAATTCATGGAAAGGAAAGAGACGGACGGAGAAGAGAGAGATAAAGGGTCTGAAAGGAAACAGGTAGTGAGAGGAAGGGATAGAGTATTG
>NC_088223.1:15320547-15388047 GCF_036934945.1 Oncorhynchus masou masou
GTGTTAGTGAGGCTTTTAATTCAACTTTGTCAGCACATTCAGAGGACACTACACTATCATAGCCAGTGAATCTCTGACAACTCTATCCAATGTAAACAAACTGAGCTCAAAGTGGCCATTTAACTTGACACACTCACTCAGTGTGCGTGCGTGCGTGCGTGTGTGCGTGTGTGCGTGTGTGCGTGTGTGCGTGCGTGCGTGCGTGCGTGCGTGCGTGTGTGTGTGTGTGTGTATGTGTGTGTGTGTGTGTGTGTGTGTGTGTGTGTGTGTGTGTGTGTGTGTGTGTGTGTGTGCGTGTGTGTATGTGTCTGCGTGTGTGTGTGTTTCTGCGTGTGTGTGTGTGTGTGTGCTTGTTTGTGAATGCATTCTTTTCCATACGTGTGTGGCTATTTAGCCTGTCATGCTAACTTAGTGATTTACTAGAACAGTGTTAGTACTGCTGTTCCACACCAGTGATTTAGTTTGTGTATTGCCTGTCACTCCCTAAGTGGCAGCAGGACTGATGCCAGTGGCTGGGAGATGACAGCCAACATTCATCTGATGTTAGTCTGATGTTATTCTGATGTTATTGAGACGCCTCAAACTGTTTAGCTGCCTGGTTGCATCTGCATACACAAAATGGAGTCAGTTTCTCTCTGCCATTACAGCTCATAAAAGGAGAGGATATGCAATGAGGTTAGAAAATGAGCCATTTTGGCTCCTGGGAGGGGAGTGAGATGAGAGGTGGAATTGCTCTCCATTACATCACTGACACAAAGAGAGATTGAGATGGAATTAAACACAATACTGGTTTGGATATGGACTGAGATGTGGAAATGTCAATACAACTGATTCCCAAAAAGAGAAATACACTAACATTCCTTGTTGAGCTACTTTGTCAAGGCTTATCAAGCGTATCAACTCCACAACACCACTTCCACTTCCTTCTGCGTGTGTGTGTGTGTGTGTGTGTGTGTATGTGTGTCTGAGTGTGTGTGTGTGTGTGTGTGTGTTGTGTGTGTGTGTGTGTGTGTGTGTGTGTGTGTGTGTGTGTGTGTGTGTGTGTGTGTGTGTGTGTGTGTGTGTGTGTGTGTGTGTGTGTGTGTGTGTGTGTGTGTGTGTGTGTGTGTGTGTGCGTGTGTGTCTGCGTGTGTGTGTGTGTCAGTATCACCAGCTGGTGTCGGTCTCAGGGCGATCAGGCTGTATTTAGAAATCATTACAAGAAGAGGAAGTCTTACCCCATGGAGTAATGAATGTACACAGGGGACTGTGCGCAACAAGGTATCACAGTTTGACTTGGAAATTTGACGTTTGTCCATGTTTTTCCAGATGTTTATGGACGAAATGAACGAAATGGACGAAATGAAGTTAAGCTTGGTTTTTGATGTTTAAGTTGAGACCGTGTTACCTAACTCCGCAAACTTGAAACAAAAAAAAACTGGCGCGGCAGGGTAGCCTAGTGGTTAGAGCGTTCAAACCCCCGAGCTGACAAGGTACAAACCTGTCGTTCTGCCCCTCAACAGGCAGTTAACCCACTGTTCCCAGGCCGTCGTTGAAAATAAGAATTCTTTCTTATCTGACTTGCCTAGTAAAATAAAATAAAAAATAAAAAAATGTCTGGTCATGGTGTTTCACATCTCATGAAGTTTAGGATTAAGCTTTGGGATGGGGTTAATATAGGCTTGAGTTAAGGGTTAAAGTTTGGGACAGGATTAAAAACACTCTTTCCTCACAGTTGGAACAAAATGCCCCTCATTATATTCACCATTTAACAAACACCCATCCATTTTTGTGTTCACCTGGACCTATCATTTCTTCTTTTCGAAGTATTGAAACCAAACCATGTGATTTTAATGAAAATGATTTTAATAAACAACATGAAACGGTGACTGTTAATAGGCTATATGTTAAATATATATATTAAATAGCATAATAGGTCAGGAGCCAGACAGGTACCCTGAGAAGGAACCAAAATTCATTATTTACACTGTATTATTAGCCTATTATTTCAAGCGCAGAACCTACAAAACCTACAAAAAAATACATTGTGTGCAACATTTTGTTGTATTAAATCATTATAGTCTATAAATGGCACATTTAGCACTGTGACTTATTTAGAATTGAATACAAATGAAAGGAAAAATGCCTTATTAGGCTCAGTCTACAGTGCCTTTGAATGAATTTTTAGAAACACATGTTTGGCCAGAGTCTGTGGCTTCAGGCTGATGCGATGGTGCCAGGAGAGCAGGTCAGCAGGGGAGAGTACCTTCTCTGCACTTGCAAAGCCACTGGGGGTGCTAACCAGCCTTCTGGCCATTCTTGCCAGGCAGAGTATTTTATTTTAAATGTTCTAAAGGTAGGCCTAAAGATTTTTTGACAAAATAACCCTATCAAAAATAACCCTATCAAAATGGAAAGCTCGTTAAAATATGTAATATGCCAGGCCTATTGGGCCAGAATCAATTATAGCCTATTGAATAGGTAATATAACTTCTAAGAGATCTGATGTTTAGTTTATAAATACTTTGCTACAATGACATACTTAGCTAGCTACCCTCCTTGTTCATTTCTGTTAGAATGTGCAGGTAGTACACCATCATGCTTTTGGGATATGTGTCTTTTCAGATTCCACAATGATTCTTTAGTTGTGGACACTATAATCACAGCACTTCCTCTCTTCCTCTTGGTCCTCCTCATCTTCGCAAGTCACCTTGATTTTGCACCTGTGTGTTTTATGAGTTTCTTTATGAAAATATTTAGCGAGCTCCCTGACAGTAGCTAAAGCAAGGAGCTGTAGGAGCACACAAGTAGCCTACAAATGTTTGCTGGGCTGGTCATGCCCTGAGCTCATGAAGTGAAGTGAGCACTACTGGAGCGGTACTGGAGCGAAATTGGAGTGGACGAGCAGGCCAACACTCGTTCTGCGCCCCAGTCAAATTGGGCACGCTCCAGCTCCGCCCACATACTCTGATTACAACGGGGGGTGGGGGGGGTGGGGGGGGTGGCTGTAGAGATAGATAGAGAAACTGTGTACCATAGGGACAGAACTAGAGACAGCTACCCAGAGAAGATAGATTGTACTGTGTATATGGTTATTGCAGCTTCTACAGTGTAACTTCTATTGTCTTTAGTTATTAGTTAACGGAAGTAACTTACTATATCAAATTAAAAGAAAGTGCAGAACTGTAGGCAGTTATTCAACAACAACAAACATTAATAGGGAGGGAGAGTGAGAAATAGGGAGAGAGAGAGATAGAGCGAGAGAGAGAGAGAGAGAGAGAGAGAAAGCGAGAGAGAGAAAGAGAGAGAGAGAAAGAGAGTGAGAGAGTTAGTGAGTGAGAGAAATAGGGAGAGAGAGAGAGAGAAAAAGCGAGAGAGAGAGAAAGAGAGAGAGAGAGAGCGAGCCATGTTCCATTCCCAATAGGATCAACTGAAAAGTGCTCGAGAGACTAGTTCTTATGTACTCTGCATTTCATCTCATTGATCTCATTGATGCCATTGATCTTGTTGATCCCAATGTGCTGAGAAGTGACTCTTTACCACAAACACACATCCCCACAAAATACACACATCATGCAGGCAAACACACACAGATGCAAACACACACACACATACTGAGTGTACAAAACAGTTGGAACACTTCCCAATATTGACTTGCACCTAGAGCTGTTGCGGTGGCAGTATTACCGCCACACTAGCAGTCACAGTAATTCTGATGTTCTGATGCTGCTGCTGGTCATTAGTAACCTACCGAACGTGCTAACTGCTGGGAACTCAGCACTCTATTGTCCCTCTGACATCAATGCAAATGTAATCGAAAATCTAATCAAATACTTCATGAGAGCCCACGAGCTCATGGTGCACAACATTTACAGTGCCTTGCGAAAGTATTCGGCCCCCTTGAACTTTACGACCTTTTGCCACATTTCAGGCTTCAAATATAAAGATATCAAACTGTATTTTTTTGTGAAGAATCAACAACAAGTGGGACACAATCATGAAGTGGAACGACATTTATTGGATATTTCAAACTTTTTTAACAAATCAAAAACTGAAAAATTGAGCGTGCAAAATTATTCAGCCCCCTTAAGTTAATACTTTGTAGCGCCACCTTTTGCTGCGATTACAGCTGTAAGTCGCTTGGGGTATGTCTCTATCAGTTTTGCACATCGAGAGACTGGAATTTTTTCCCATTTCTCCTTGAAAAACAGCTCGAGCTCAGTGAGGTTGGATGGAGAGCATTTGTGAACAGCAGTTTTCAATTCTTTCCACAGATTCTCGATTGTATTCAGGTCTAGACTTTGACTTGGCCATTCTAACACCTGGATATGTTTATTTTTGAACCATTCCATTGTAGATTTTGCTTTATGTTTTGGATCATTGTCTTGTTGGAAGACAAATCTCCGTCCCAGTCTCAGGTCTTTTGCAGACTCCATCAGGTTTTCTTCCAGAATGGTCCTGTATTTGGCTCCATCCATCTTCCCATCAATTTTAACCATCTTCCCTGTCCCTGCTGAAGATAAGCAGGCCCAAACAATGATGCTGCCACCACCATGTTTGACAGTGGGGATGGTGTGGTCAGGGTGATGAGCTGTGTTGCTTTTACGCCAAACATAACGTTTTGCATTGTTAACAAAAAGTTCAATTTTGGTTACATCTGACCAGAGCACCTGCTTCCACATGTTTGGTGTGTCTCCCAGGTGGCTTGTGGCAAACTTTAAACAACACTTTTTATGGATATCTTTAAGAAATGGCTTTCTTCTTGCCACTCTTCCATAAAGGCCAGATTTGTGTAATATACGACTGATTTTTGTCCTATGGACAGAGTCTCCCACCTCAGCTGTAGATCTCTGCAGTTCATCCAGAGTGATCATGGGCCTCTTGGCTGCATCTCTGATCAGTCTTCTCCTTGTATGAGCTGGACGTTTAGAGGGACGGCCAGGTCTTGGTAGATTTGCAGTGGTCTGATACTCCTTCCAATTCAATATTATCGCTTGCACGGTGCTCCTTGGGATGTTTAAAGCTTGGGAAATCTTTTTGTATCCAAATCCGGCTTTAAACTTCTTCACAACAGTATCTCGGACCTGCCTGGTGTGTTCCTTGTTCTTCATGATGCTCTCTGAGCTTTTAACGGACCTCTGAGACTATCACAGTGCAGGTGCATTTATACAGAGACTTGATTACACACAGGTGGATTGTATTTATCATCATTAGTCATTTAGGTCAACATTGGATCATTCAGAGATCCTCACTGAACTTCTGGAGAGAGTTTGCTGCACTGAAAGTAAAGGAGCTGAATAATTTTCCAGTTTTTGATTGGTTAAAAAAGTTTGAAATATCCAATAAATGTCGTTCCACTTCATGATTGTGTCCCACTTGTTGTTGATTCTTCACAAAAAAATACAGTTTTATATCTTTATGTTTGAAGTCTGAAATGTGGCAAAAGGTCGCAAAGTTCAAGGGGGCCAAATACTTTCGCAAGGCACTGTATTTAGGTTATGCAATTGCAGGAGAAAACAGAGTTATGTGTATAAAGGCACAAGGCAAGACCCAGATGCAGACATGGAAGGCAGATGGTTTGAGGCTTTGATATTTGTTAAACAATCCAAAAGAGGTAGTGAAGAGAATGGTCATGGACAGGCAAAAGGTCAAAACCAGTTCAGAATGGCAGGCAGGCGGGTACGGAATCCAGAAAACAGGCAAGGGTCAAAACCAGTTCAGAATGGCAGGCAGGTACGGAGTCCAGAAAACAGGCAAGGGTCAAAACCAGTTCAGAATGGCAGGCAGGCGGGTACGGAGTCCAGAAAACAGGCAAGGGTCAAAACCAGTTCAGAATGGCAGGCAGGCGGGTACGGAGTCCAGAAAACAGGCAAGGGTCAAAACCAGTTCAGAATGGCAGGCAGGCAGGTACGGAGTCCAGAAAACAGGCAAGGGTCAAAACCGGGATGACGAGCAATAGGAGAATAGAAGCAGGAGTACGGAAAACATACTGGTTGACTTGAAAAACATACAAGACAAACTGGCACAGAGAGACAGGAAACACAGGGATAAATACACTGGGGGAAATAAGCGACACCTGGAGGGGGAGGAGACAATCACAAGGACAAGTGAAACAGATCAGGATGTGACAATGTGTTTACGCCAATTAACGGTCAATTGCCATGAGACAGTTATTTACTTGACAATCACCAGCTGATGAAATGTTGTGACCCACAGCCCTAGTAGCACCAACAACAACGCCCCGTTCTAAGGCACTTCAATCCCTTGTCTGAATAATTCACACTCGGAATGGCACCCATACAAAATACGTCTCTCAATTGTCTCGAGGCTTGAAAATCCTTCTATAACCTGTCTCTTCCCTTTCATCTAATCTACACTGATTGAAGTGGATTTAACAGCGGACATGGAGAAAGGATCATAGCTTTCACCTGGATTCACCTGGTCAGTCTGTGTCATGGAAAGAGCAGGTGTTCTTAATGCTTTGTACACACAGTGTATAGTAGACCAGGGCATTGTGTATATGACTGCATTGCGACACTAAGATACACATTTGCTTTTGTCCCTCGAACACCACCCTGGGTATATCACACACCCACGCACACACACACGCACGCACGCACGCACGCACGCACACACACACACACACACACACACACACACACACACACACACACACACACACACACACACACACACACACACACACACACACACACACACACACACACACACACACACACACACACACACACACACACACACACACACACACTTGTCAACAAGTCTACTTGATACATTGGCTGCCTTGTAGGAATTTGCATACCATGCAGACTAAAAGAGGATCTCTCTTTCTGTTTTGTAATGTAGGTGGCTTGACTCATTAGTCAACGTTAACTACAGGACTGAGTTACATCATTAACTACAGGACTGAGTTACATCATTAACTACAGGACTGAGTTACATCATTAACTACAGGACTGGTTTCATCATTAACTACAGGACTGGGTTTCATCATTAACTACAGGACTGGTTTTCATCATTAACTACAGGACTGGGTTTCATCAATAACTACAGGACTGGGTTTCATCATTAACTACAGGACTGAGTTTCATCATTAACTACAGGACTGGGTTTCATCATTAACTACAGGACTGGGTTTCATCATTAACTACAGGACTGGGTTTCATCATTAACTACAGGACTGAGTTACATCATTAACTACAGGACTGGTTTTCATCATTAACTACAGGACTGGGTTTCATCAATAGCTACAGGACTGGGTTTCATCATTAACTACAGGACTGGGTTTCATCATTAACTACAGGACTGTTTTTCATCATTAACTACAGGACTGGGTTTCATCATTAACTACAGGACTGGTTTTCATCATTAACTACAGGACTGGGTTTCATCATTAACTACAGGACTGAGTTACATCATTAACTACAGGACTGGTTTTCATCATCAACTACAGGACTGGGTTTCATCAATAACTACAGGACTGGGTTTCATCATTAACTACAGGACTGGGTTTCATCATTAACTACAGGACTGGGTTTCATCATTAACTACAGGACTGGTTTTCATCATTACCTACAGGACTGTTTTTCATCATTAACTACAGGACTGGGTTTCATCATTAACTACAGGACTGGGTTTCATCAATAACTACAGGACTGGTTTTCATCATTAACTACAGGACTGGGTTTCATCATTAACTACAGGACTGGATTTCATCATTAACTACAGGACTGTTTTTCATCATTAACTACAGGACTGGGTTTCATTCATCATTAACTACAGGACTGGGTTTCATTCATCATTAACTACAGGACTGGGTTTCATTCATAATTAACTACAGGACTGTGTTTCATCATTAACTACAGGACTGGGTTTCATTCATAATTAACTACAGGACTGTGTTTCATCATTAACTACAGGACTGAGTTTCATTCATCATTAACTACAGGACTGGGTTTCATCATTAACTACAGGACTGGGTTTCATCATTAACTACAGGACTGGGTTTCAACATTAACTACAGGACTGGGTTTCATCATTAACTACAGGACTGGGTTTCATCATTAACTACAGGACTGGGTTTCATTCATAATTACAGGACTGGGTTTCATTCATAATTAATTACAGGACTGGGTTTCATCATTAACTACAGGACTGGGTTTCATCATTAACTACAGGACTGGGTTTCATCATTAACTACAGGACTGGGTTTCATTCATAATTAACTACAGGACTGGGTTTCATCATTAACTACAGGACTGGGTTTCATAATTAACTACAGGACTGGGTTTCATCATTAACTACAGGACTGGGTTTCATCATTAACTACAGGACTGGTTTTCATCATTAACTACAGGACTGGGTTTCATTCATAATTAACTATAGGACTGGGTTTCATCATTAACTACAGGACTGGGTTTCTTCATTAACTACAGGACTGAGTTTCATTCATCATTAACTACAGGACTGGGTTTCATCATTAATTACAGGACTGGATTTCATCATTAACTACAGGACTGGATTTCATCATTAACTACAGGACTGGATTTCATCATTAACTACAGGACTGGGTTTCATCATTAACTACAGGACTGGGTTTCATCATTAACTACAGGACTGGGTTTCATCAATAACTACAGGACTGGGTTTCATCATTAACTACAGGACTGAGTTACATCATTAACTACAGGACTGGATTTCATCATTAACTACAGGACTGGGTTTCATCATTAACTACAGGACTGGGTTTCATCATTAACTACAGGACTGGGTTTCATCATTAACTACAGTACTGGTTTCATCATTAACTACAGGACTGGGTTTCATCATTAACTACTGGACTGGGTTTCATTCATAATTAACTACAGGACTGAGTTACAACATTAACTACAGGACTGAGTTACATCATTAACTACAGGACTGGGTTTCATCATTAACTACAGGACTGGGTTTCATCATTAACGACAGGACTGGGTTTCATCATTAACTACAGTACTGAGTTATATCAATAACTACCTGACTGGTTTTCATCATTAACTACAGGACTGGGTTTCATTCCATCATTAACTACAGGACTGGGTTTCATTCATAATTAACTACAGGACTGGGTTTCATTCATCATTAACTACAGGACTGGGTTTCATTCATCATTAACTACAGGACTGGGTTTCATCATTAACTACATGACTGGTTTTCATCATTCACTACGGTACTGAGTTTCATTCATCATTAACTACAGGACTGGGTTTCATCATTAACTACAGGACTGGGTTTCATTCATCATTAACTACAGGACTGGGATTCATTCATAATTAACTACAGGACTGGGTTTCATCATTAACTACAGGACTGGGTTTCATCATTAACTACAGGACTGGGTTTCATAATTAACTACAGGACTGGGTTTCATCATTAACTACAGGACTGGGTTTCATAATTAACTACAGGACTGGGTTTCATCATTAACTACAGGACTGAGTTTCATCATTAACTACAGGACTGGGTTTCATCATTAACTACAGGACTGGGTTTCATCATTAACTACAGGACTGGGTTTCATCATTAACTACAGGACTGAGTTACATCATTAACTACAGGACTGGGTTTCATCATTAACTACAGGACTGGGTTTCATCATTAACTACAGGACTGGGTTTCATCATTAACTACAGGACTGGGTTTCATCATTAACTACAGGACTGGGTTTCATCATTAACTACAGGACTGGGTTTCATCATTAACTACAGGACTGGGTTTCATCATTAACTACAGGACTGGGTTTCATTCATCATTAACTACAGGACTGGGTTTCATTCATCATTAACTACAGGACTGGGTTTCATTCATCATTAACTACATTACTGGGTTTCATTCATAATTAACTACAGGACTGGGTTTCATAATTAACTACAGGACTGGGTTTCATTCATCATTAACTACAGGACTGGGTTTCATAATTAGCTACAGGACTGGGTTTCATCATTAACTACAGGACTGTGTTTCATTCATCATTAACTACAGGACTGGGTTTCATCATTAACTACAGGACTGTGTTTCATTCATCATTAACTACAGGACTGGGTTTCATCATTAACTACAGGACTGGGTTTCATTCATAATTAACTACAGGACTGGGTTTCATAATTAACTACAGGACTGGGTTTCATTCATCATTAACTACAGGACTGGGTTTCATCATTAACTACAGGACTGGGTTTCATTCATAATTAACTACAGGACTGGGTTTCATTCATAATTAACTACAGGACTGGGTTTCATAATTAACTACAGGACTGGGTTTCATCAATAACTACAGGACTGGGTTTCATCATTAACTACAGGACTGGGTTTCATTAATAATTAACTACAGGACTGGGTTTCATCAATAACTACTGGACTGGGTTTCATTCATAAGTAACTACAGGACTGGGTTTCATCATTAACTACAGGACTGGGTTTCATTCATCATTAACTACAGGACTGGGTTTCATCATTAACTACAGGACTGGGTTTCATCATTAACTACAGGACTGGTTTTCATTCATAATTAACTACAGGACTGGGTATCATCATTAACTACAGGTCTGGGTTTCATCATTAACTACAGGACTGGGTTTCATAATTAACTACAGGACTGGGTTTCATTCATAATTAACTACAGGACTGGGCTTCATCATTAACTACAGGACTGGGTTTCATCATTAACTACAGGACTGGGTTTCATTCATAATTAAATACAGGACTGGTTTTCATCATTAACTACAGGACTGGGTTTCATTCATAATTATCTACAGGACTGGGTTTCATTCATAATTAACTACAGGACTGGGTTTCATTCATAATTAACTACAGGACTGGGTTTCATTCATCATTAACTACAGGACTGGGCTTCATCATTAACTACAGGACTGGGTTTCATCATTAACTACAGGACTGGGTTTCATTCATAATTAACTACAGGACTGGGTTTCATCATTAACTACAGGACTGGGTTTCATCATTAACTACAGGACTGGGTTTCATCATTAACTACAGGACTGGGTTTCATTCATAATTAACTACAGGACTGGGTTTCATCATTAACTACAGGACTGGGTTTCATTCATAATTAACTACAGGATTGTGTTTCATCATTAACTACAGGACTGGGTTTCATCATTAACTACAGGACTGGGTCTCATAATTAACTACAGGACTGGGTTTCATCATTAACTACAGGACTGGGTTTCATCATTAACTACAGGACTGGGTTTCATAATTAACTACAGGACTGGGTTTCATCATTAACTACAGGACTGGGTTTCATCATTAACTACAGGACTGGGTTTCATCATTAACTACAGGACTGGGTTTCATCATTAACTACAGGACTGGGTTTCATCATTAACTACAGGACTGAGTTACATCATTAACTACAGGACTGGGTTTCATCATTAACTACAGGACTGGGTTTCATCATTAACTACAGGACTGGGTTTCATCATTAACTACAGGACTGGGTTTCATCATTAACTACAGGACTGGGTTTCATCATTAACTACAGGACTGGGTTTCATCATTAACTACAGGACTGGGTTTCATCATTAACTACAGGACTGGGTTTCATTCATCATTAACTACAGGACTGGGTTTCATTCATCATTAACTACAGGACTGGGTTTCATTCATCATTAACTACATTACTGGGTTTCATTCATAATTAACTACAGGACTGGGTTTCATAATTAACTACAGGACTGGGTTTCATTCATCATTAACTACAGGACTGGGTTTCATAATTAGCTACAGGACTGGGTTTCATCATTAACTACAGGACTGTGTTTCATTCATCATTAACTACAGGACTGGGTTTCATCATTAACTACAGGACTGTGTTTCATTCATCATTAACTACAGGACTGGGTTTCATCATTAACTACAGGACTGGGTTTCATTCATAATTAACTACAGGACTGGGTTTCATAATTAACTACAGGACTGGGTTTCATTCATCATTAACTACAGGACTGGGTTTCATCATTAACTACAGGACTGGGTTTCATTCATAATTAACTACAGGACTGGGTTTCATAATTAACTACAGGACTGGGTTTCATCAATAACTACAGGACTGGGTTTCATCATTAACTACAGGACTGGGTTTCATTAATAATTAACTACAGGACTGGGTTTCATCAATAACTACTGGACTGGGTTTCATTCATAAGTAACTACAGGACTGGGTTTCATCATTAACTACAGGACTGGGTTTCATTCATCATTAACTACAGGACTGGGTTTCATCATTAACTACAGGACTGGGTTTCATCATTAACTACAGGACTGGTTTTCATTCATAATTAACTACAGGACTGGGTATCATCATTAACTACAGGTCTGGGTTTCATCATTAACTACAGGACTGGGTTTCATAATTAACTACAGGACTGGGTTTCATTCATAATTAACTACAGGACTGGGCTTCATCATTAACTACAGGACTGGGTTTCATCATTAACTACAGGACTGGGTTTCATTCATAATTAAATACAGGACTGGTTTTCATCATTAACTACAGGACTGGGTTTCATTCATAATTATCTACAGGACTGGGATTCATTCATAATTAACTACAGGACTGGGTTTCATTCATAATTAACTACAGGACTGGGTTTCATTCATCATTAACTACAGGACTGGGCTTCATCATTAACTACAGGACTGGGTTTCATCATTAACTACAGGACTGGGTTTCATTCATAATTAACTACAGGACTGGGTTTCATCATTAACTACAGGACTGGGTTTCATCATTAACTACAGGACTGGGTTTCATCATTAACTACAGGACTGGGTTTCATTCATAATTAACTACAGGACTGGGTTTCATCATTAACTACAGGACTGGGTTTCATTCATAATTAACTACAGGATTGTGTTTCATCATTAACTACAGGACTGGGTTTCATCATTAACTACAGGACTGGGTCTCATAATTAACTACAGGACTGGGTTTCATCATTAACTACAGGACTGGGTTTCATTCATAATTAACTACAGGACTGGGTTTCATTCATCATTAACTACAGGACTGGGCTTCATCATTAACTACAGGACTGGGTTTCATCATTAACTACAGGACTGGGTTTCATTCATAATTAACTACAGGACTGGGTTTCATCATTAACTACAGGACTGGGTTTCATCATTAACTACAGGACTGGGTTTCATTCATAATTAACTACAGGACTGGGTTTCATCATTAACTACAGGACTGGGTTTCATCATTAACTACAGGACTGGGTTTCATTCATAATTAACTACAGGACTGGGTTTCATCATTAACTACAGGACTGGGTTTCATTCATAATTAACTACAGGACTGGGTTTCATCATTAACTACAGGACTGGGTTTCATTCATAATTAACTACAGGACTGGGTTTCATCATTACCTACAAGACTGGGTTTCATTCATAATTAACTACAGGACTGGGTTTCATCATTAACTACAGGACTGGGTTTCATCATTAACTACAGGACTGGGTTTCATCATTAACTACAGGACTGGGTTTCATCATTAACTACAGGACTGGGTCTCATAATTATCTACAGGACTGGGTTTCATTCATAATTAACTACAGGACTGGGTTTCATTCATAATTAACTACAGGACTGGGTTTCATTCATCATTAACTACAGGACTGGGCTTCATCATTAACTACAGGACTGGGTTTCATCATTAACTACAGGACTGGGTTTCATTCATAATTAACTACAGGACTGGGTTTCATCATTAACTACAGGACTGGGTTTCATCATTAACTACAGGACTGGGTTTCATTCATAATTAACTACAGGACTGGGTTTCATCATTAACTACAGGACTGGGTTTCATCATTAACTACAGGACTGGGTTTCATTCATAATTAACTACAGGACTGGGTTTCATCATTAACTACAGGACTGGGTTTCATTCATAATTAACTACAGGACTGGGTTTCATCATTAACTACAGGACTGGGTTTCATCATTAACTACAGGACTGGGTTTCATTTATAATTAACTACAGGACTGGGTTTCATCATTAACTACAGGACTGGGTTTCATTGATAATTAACTACAGGACTGGTTTTCATTCATAATTAACTACAGGACTGGGTTTCATCATTAACTACAGGACTGGGTTTCATTCATCATTAACTACAGGACTGGGTTTCATCATTAACTACAGGACTGGGTTTCATAATTAACTACAGGACTGGGTTTCATAATTAACTACAGGACTGGGTTTCATCAATAACTACAGGACTGGGTTTCATCATTAACTACAGGACTGGGTTTCATTCATAATTAACTACAGGACTGGGTTTCATCAATAACTACAGTACTGGGTTTCATAATTAACTACAGGACTGGGTTTCATCAATAACTACAGGACTGGGTTTCATCATTAACTACAGGACTGGGTTTCATTCATAATTAACTACAGGACTGGGTTTCATTCATCATTAACTACAGGACTGGGCTTCATCATTAACTACAGGACTGGGTTTCATCATTAACTACAGGACTGGGTTTCATTCATAATTAACTACAGGACTGGGTTTCATCATTAACTACAGGACTGGGTTTCATCATTAACTACAGGACTGGGTTTCATTCATAATTAACTACAGGACTGGGTTTCATCATTAACTACAGGACTGGGTTTCATCATTAACTACAGGACTGGGTTTCATTCATAATTAACTACAGGACTGGGTTTCATCATTAACTACAGGACTGGGTTTCATTCATAATTAACTACAGGACTGGGTTTCATCATTAACTACAGGACTGGGTTTCATCATTAACTACAGGACTGGGTTTCATTCATAATTAACTACAGGACTGGGTTTCATCATTAACTACAGGACTGGGTTTCATTCATAATTAACTACAGGACTGGGTTTCATCATTAACTACGGGAAAGGGTTTCATTCATCATTAACTACAGGACTGGGTTTCATAATTAACTACAGGACTGGGTTTCATCATTAACTACAGGACTGGGTTTCATCATTAACTACAGGACTGGGTCTCATAATTATCTACAGGACTGGGTTTCATTCATAATTAACTACAGGACTGGGTTTCATCATTAACTACAGGACTGGGTTTCATCATTAACTACAGGACTGGGTTTCATCATTAACTACAGGACTGGGTCTCATAATTATCTACAGGACTGGGTTTCATCATTAACTACAGGACTGGGTCTCATAATTATCTACAGGACTGGGTTTCATTCATAATTAACTACAGGACTGGGTTTCATTCATAATTAACTACAGGACTGGGTTTCATTCATCATTAACTACAGGACTGGGCTTCATCATTAACTACAGGACTGGGTTTCATCATTAACTACAGGACTGGGTTTCATTCATAATTAACTACAGGACTGGGTTTCATCATTAACTACAGGACTGGGTTTCATCATTAACTACAGGACTGGGTTTCATTCATAATTAACTACAGGACTGGGTTTCATCATTAACTACAGGACTGGGTTTCATCATTAACTACAGGACTGGGTTTCATTCATAATTAACTACAGGACTGGGTTTCATCATTAACTACAGGACTGGGTTTCATTCATAATTAACTACAGGACTGGGTTTCATCATTAACTACAGGACTGGGTTTCATCATTAACTACAGGACTGGGTTTCATTCATAATTAACTACAGGACTGGGTTTCATCACTAACTACAGGACTGGGTTTCATTGATAATTAACTACAGGACTGGGTTTCATTCATAATTAACTACAGGAATGGGTTTCATCAATAACTACAGGACTGGTTTTCATTCATAATTAACTACAGGACTGGGTTTCATCATTAACTACAGGACTGGGTTTCATTCATCATTAACTACAGGACTGGGTTTCATCATTAACTACAGGACTGGGTTTCATTCATAATTAACTACAGGACTGGGTTTCATCATTAACTACAGGACTGGGTTTCATTCATAATTAACTACAGGACTGGGTTTCATCATTAACTACAGGACTGAGTTTCATCATTAACTACAGGACTGGGTTTCATTCATAATTAACTACAGGACTGGGTTTCATCACTAACTACAGGACTGGGTTTCATTGATAATTAACTACAGGACTGGGTTTCATTCATAATTAACTACAGGAATGGGTTTCATCAATAACTACAGGACTGGTTTTCATTCATAATTAACTACAGGACTGGGTTTCATTCATCAATAACTACAGGACTGGGTTTCATCAATAACTACAGGACTGGGTTTCATCATTAACTACAGGACTGGGTTTCATTCATAATTAACTACAGGACTGGGTTTCATCAATAACTACAGTACTGGGTTTCATAATTAACTACAGGACTGGGTTTCATCAATAACTACAGTACTGGGTTTCATAATTAACTACAGGACTGGGTTTCATCAATAACTACAGTACTGGGTTTCATAATTAACTACAGGACTGGGTTTCATCAATAACTACAGGACTGGGTTTCATCATTAACTACAGGACTGGGTTTCATTCATAATTAACTACAGGACTGGGTTTCATTCATCATTAACTACAGGACTGGGCTTCATCATTAACTACAGGACTGGGTTTCATCATTAACTACAGGACTGGGTTTCATTCATAATTAACTACAGGACTGGGTTTCATCATTAACTACAGGACTGGGTTTCATCATTAACTACAGGACTGGGTTTCATCATTAACTACAGGACTGGGTTTCATTCATAATTAACTACAGGACTGGGTTTCATTCATAATTAACTACAGGATTGTGTTTCATCATTAACTACAGGACTGGGTTTCATCATTAACTACAGGACTGGGTCTCATAATTAACTACAGGACTGGGTTTCATCATTAACTACAGGACTGGGTTTCATTCATAATTAACTACAGGACTGGGTTTCATTCATCATTAACTACAGGACTGGGCTTCATCATTAACTACAGGACTGGGTTTCATCATTAACTACGGGAAAGGGTTTCATTCATCAATAACTACAGGACTGGGTTTCATAATTAACTACAGGACTGGGTTTCATCATTAACTACAGGACTGGGTTTCATCATTAACTACAGGACTGGGTCTCATAATTATCTACAGGAATGGGTTTCATTCATAATTAACTACAGGACTGGTTTTCATCATTAACTACAGGACTGGGTTTCATTCATCATTATCTACAGGACTGGGCTTCATCATTAACTACAGGACTGGTTTTCATCATTAACTACAGGACTGGGTTTCATTCATAATTAACTACAGGACTGGGTTTCATCATTAACTACAGGACTGGGTTTCATCATTAACTACAGGACTGGGTTTCATCATTAACTACAGGACTGGGTTTCATTCATAATTAACTACAGGACTGGGTTTCATCATTAACTACAGGACTGGGTTTCATCATTAACTACAGGACTGGGTTTCATTCATAATTAACTACAGGACTGGGTTTCATCATTAACTACAGGACTGGGTTTCATTCATAATTAACTACAGGACTGGTTTTCATCATTAACTACAGGACTGGATTTCATCATTAACTACAGGACTGGTTTTCATCATTAACTACAGGACTGGTTTTCATCATTAACTACAGAACTGGATTTCATCATTAACTACAGGACTGGTTTTCATCATTAACTACAGGACTGGTTTTCATCATTAACTAAAGGACTGGATTTCATCATTAACTACAGGACTGGGTTTCATCATTAACTACAGGACTGGGTTTCATCATTAACTACAGGACTGGGTTTCATCATTAACTACAGGACTGAGTTACATCATTAACTACAGGACTGGGTTTCATTCCATCATTAACTACAGGACTGGGTTTCATTCCATCATTAACTACAGGACTGGGTTTCATTCCATCATTAACTACAGGACTGGGTTTCATTCCATCATTAACTACAGGACTGGGTTTCATTCCATCATTAACTACAGGACTGGGTTTCATTCCATCATTAACTACAGGACTGGGTTTCATTCCATCATTAACTACAGGACTGGGTTTCATTCCATCATTAACTACAGGACTGGGTTTCATTCCATCATTAACTACAGGACTGGGTTTCATTCCATCATTAACTACAGGACTGGGTTTCATTCCATCATTAACTACAGGACTAGGTTTCATTCCATCATTAACTACAGGACTGGGTTTCATTCCATCATTAACTACAGGACTGGGTTTCATCATTAACTACAGGACTGGGTTTCATTCCATCATTAACTACAGGACTGGGTTTCATTCCATCATTAACTACAGGACTGGGTTTCATTCCATCATTAACTACAGGACTGGGTTTCATTCCATCATTAACTACAGGACTGGGTTTCATTCCATCATTAACTACAGGACTGGGTTTCATTCCATCATTAACTACAGGACTGGGTTTCATTCCATCATTAACTACAGAACTAGGTTTCATTCCATCATTAACTACAGGACTGGGTTTCATTCCATCATTAACTACAGGACTGGGTTTCATCATTAACTACAGGACTGGGTTTCATTCCATCATTAACTACAGGACTGGGTTTCATTCCATCATTAACTACAGGACTGCATTTCCTTCCATCATTAACTACAGGACTTGGTTTCATTCCATCATTAACTACAGGACTGGGTTTAATTTCTTCATTAACTACAGGACTGGGTTTCATTCCATCATTAACTACAGGACTGGGTTTCATTCCATCATTAACGACAGGACTGGGTTTCATTCCATCATTAACTACAGGACAGGGTTTCATTCCATCATTAACTACAGAACTGGGTTTCATTCCATAATTAACTACAGGACCAGGTTTCATTCCATCATTAACTACAGGACTGGGTTTCATTCCATCATTAACTACAGGACTGGGTTTCATTCCATTATTAACTACAGGACTGGGTTTCATTCCATCATTAACTACAGTGCTGGGTTTCATCATTAACTACAGGACTGGGTTTCATTCCATCATTAACTACAGGACTGGGTTTCATTCCATCATTAACTACAGGACTGGTTTCATTCCATCATTAACTACAGGACTGGGTTTCATTACATCATTAACTACAGGACTGGGTTTCATTCCACCATTAACTACAGGACTGGGTTTCATTCCATCATTAACTACAGGACTAGGTTTCATTCCATCATTAACTACAGGACTGGGTTTCATTCCATCATTAACTACAGGACTGGTTTTCATCATTAATTACAGGACTGGTTTTCATCATTAACTACAGGACTGGATTTCATCATTAACTACAGGACTGGTTTTCATCATTAACTACAGGACTGGTTTTCATCATTAACTACAGGATTGGTTTTCATCATTAACTACAGTACTGGATTTCATCATTAACTACAGGACTGGGTTTCATCATTAACTACAGGACTGGGTTTCATCATTAACTAAAGTACTGTATTTCATCATTAACTACAGGACTGGGTTTCATCATTAACTACAGGACTGGGTTTCATCATTAACTACAGGACTGGGTTTCATCATTAACTACAGGACTGGGTTTCATCATTAACTACTTGACTGGGTTTCATCATTAACTACAGGACTGGGTTTCATCATTAACTACAAGACTTTGTTTCATCATTAACTACAGGACTGGGTTTCATCATTAACTACAGGACTGGGTTTCATCATTAACTACAGGACTGGGTTTCATCATTAACTACAAGACTTTGTTTCATCATTAACTACAGGACTGGGTTTCATCATTAACTACAGGACTGGGTTTCATCATTAACTACAGGACTGGGTTTCATCATTAACTACAGGACTGGGTTTCATCATTAACTACAGGACTGTGTTTCATCATTAACTACAGGACTGAGTTACATCATTAACTACAGGACTGGGTTTCATTCCATCATTAACAACAGGACTGGGTTTCATTCCATCATTAACTACATGACTGGGGTTCATTCATCATTAACTACAGGACTGGGTTTCATTCATCATTAACTACAGGACTGGTTTCATCATTAACTACAGGACTGGGTTTCATCATTAACTACAGGACTGGGTTTCATCATTAACTACAGGACTGAGTTACATCATTAACTACAGGACTGGGTTTCATTCCATCATTAACTACAGGACTGGGTTTCATCATTAACTACAGGACTTTGTTTCATTCCATCATTAACTACAGGACTGGGTTTCATTCCATCATTAACTACAGGACTGGGTTTCATCATTAACTACAGGACTGGGTTTCATTCCATCATTAACTACAGGACTGGGTTTCATTCCATCATTAACTACAGGACTGGGTTTCATCATTAACTACAGGACTGGGTTTCATTCCATCATTAACTACAGGACTGAGTTTAATTCCATCATTAACTACAGGACTGGGTTTCATTCCATCATTAACTACAGGACTGGGCTTCATCATTAACTACAGGACTGGTTTTCATTCCATCATTAACTACAGGACTGGGTTTCATTCCATCATTAACTACAGGACTGGGTTTCATTCCATCATTAACTACAGGACTAGGTTTCATTCCATCATTAACTACAGGGCTGGGTTTCATCATTAACTACAGGACTGGTTTTCATCATTAACTAAAGTACTGGATTTCATCATTAACTACAGGACTGGGTTTCATCATTAACTAAAGGACTGGGTTTCATCATTAACTACAGGACTGGGTTTCATCATTAACTACTTGACTGGGTTTCATCATTAACTACAGGACTGGGTTTCATCATTAACTACAAGACTGGGTTTCATCATTAACTACAGGACTGGATTTCATCATTAACAACACGACTGGGTTTCATCATTAACTACAGGACTGGGTTTCATCATTAACTACAGGACTGGGTTTCATCATTAACTACAGGACTGGGTTTCATCATTAACTACAGGACTGGGTTTCATCATTAACTACAGGACTGAGTTACATCATTAACTACAGGACTGGGTTTCATCATTAACTACAGGACTGGGTTTCATTCCATCATTAACTACAGGACTGGGTTTCATTCCATCATTAACAACAGGACTGGGTTTCATTCCATCATTAACTACATGACTGGGGTTCATTCATCATTAACTACAGGACTGGGTTTCATTCATCATTAACTACAGGACTGGTTTCATCATTAACTACAGGACTGGGTTTCATCATTAACTACAGGACTGGGTTTCATCATTAACTACAGGACTGGGTTTCATCATTAACTACAGGACTGAGTTACATCATTAACTACAAGACTGGGTTTCATTCCTTCATTAACTACAGGACTGGGTTTCATTCCATCATTAACTACAGGACTGGGTTTCATTCCATCATTAACTACAGGACTGGGTTTCATTCCATCATTAACTACAGGACTGGGTTTCATTCCATCATTAACTACAGGACTGGGTTTCATTCCATTATTAACTACAGGACTGGGTTTCATTCCATCATTAACTCCAGGACTTTGTTTCATTCCATCATTAACTACAGGACTGGGTTTCATTCCATCATTAACTACAGGACTGGGTTTCACTCCATCATTAACTACAGGACTGGGTTTCATCATTAACTACAGGACTGGGTTTCATTCCATCATTAACTAAAGGACTGGGTTTCATTCCATCATTAACTACAGGACTGGGTTTCATTCCATCATTAACTACAGGACTGGGTTTCATTCCATCATTAACTACAGGACTGGGTTTCATTCCATCATTAACTACAGGACTGGGTTTCATTCCATCATTAACTACAGGACTGGGTTTCATTCCATCATTAACTACAGGACTGGGTTTCATTCCATCATTAACTACAGGACTAGGTTTCATTCCATCATTAACTACAGGACTGGGTTTCATTCCATCATTAACTACAGGACTGGGTTTCATTCCATCATTAACTACAGGACTGGGTTTCATTCCATCATTAACTACAGGACTGCGTTTCATTCCATCATTAACTACAGGACTTGGTTTCATTCCATCATTAACTACAGGACTGGGTTTAATTTCTTCATTAACTACAGGACTGGGTTTCATTCCATCATTAACTACAGGACTGGGTTTCATTCCATCATTAACGACAGGACTGGGTTTCATTCCATCATTAACTACAGGACAGGGTTTCATTCCATCATTAACTACAAGACTGGGTTTCATTCCATCATTAACTACAGGACTGGGTTTCATTCCATCATTAACTACAGGACTGGGTTTCACTCCATCATTAACTAAAGGACTGGGTTTCATCATTAACTACAGGACTGGGTTTCATTCCATCATTAACTAAAGGACTGGGTTTCATTCCATCATTAACAACAGGACTGGGTTTCATTCCATCATTAACTACAGGACTGGGTTTCATTCCATCATTAACTACAGGACTGGGTTTCATTCCATCATTAACTACAGGACTGGGTTTCATTCCATCATTAACTACAGGACTGGGTTTCATTCCATCATTAACTACAGGACTGGGTTTCATTCCATCATTAACTACAGGACTGGGTTTCATTCCATCATTAACTACAGGACTAGGTTTCATTCCATCATTAACTACAGGACTGGGTTTCATTCCATCATTAACTACAGGACTGGGTTTCATCATTAACTACAGGACTGGGTTTCATTCCATCATTAACTACAGGACTGGGTTTCATTCCATCATTAACTACAGGACTGGGTTTCATTCCATCATTAACTACAGGACTGGGCTTCATCATTAACTACAGGACTTGGTTTCATTCCATCATTAACTACAGGACTGGGTTTCATTCCATCATTAACTACAGGACTAGGTTTCATTCCATCATTAACTGCAGGGCTGGGTTTCATCATTAACTACAGGACTGGGTTTCATTCCATCATTAACTACAGGACTGGGTTTCATTCCATCATTAACTACAGGACTGGGTTTCATTCCATCATTAACTACAGGACTGGTTTCATTCCATCATTAACTACAGGACTGGGTTTCATTCCATCATTAACTACAGGACTGAGTTTCATTCCATCATTAACTACAGGACTAGGTTTCATTCCATCATTAACTACAGGACTGGGTTTCATTCCCATCATTAACTACAGGACTAGGTTTCATTCCATCATTAACTACAGGACTGCGTTTCATTCCATCATTAACTACAGGACTTGGTTTCATTCCATCATTAACTACAGGACTGGGCTTAATTTCTTCAATAACTACAGGACTGGGTTTCATTCCATCATTAACTACAGGACTGGGTTTCATTCAATCATTAACTGCAGGACTGGGTTTCATTCCATCATTAACTACAGGACTGGGTTTCATTCCATCATTAACTACAGGACTGGGTTTCATTCCATCATTAACTACAGGACTGGGTTTCATTCCATCATTAACGACAGGACTGGGTTTCATTCCATCATTAACTACAGGACTGGGTTTCATTCCATCATTAACTACAGGACTGGGTTTCATTCCATCATTAACTACAGGACTGGGTTTCATTCCATCATTAACTACAGGACTGGGTTTCATTCCATCATTAACTACAGGACTGGGATTCTTCATTAACTACAGGACTGGGTTTCATTCCATCATTAACTACAGGGCTGGGTTTCATTCCATCATTAACTACAGGACTGGATTTCATTCCATCATTAACTACAGGACTAGTTTTCATTCCATCATTAACTACAGGGCTGGGTTTCATCATTAATTACAGGACTGGGTTTCATTCCATCATTAACTACAGGACTGGGTTTCATTCCATCATTTACTACAGGACTGGTTTCATTCCATCATTAACTACAGGACTGGGTTTCATTCCATCATTAACTACAGGACTGGGTTTCATCATTAACTACAAGACTGGGTTTCATCATTAACTACAGGACTGGATTTCATCATTAACAACACGACTGGGTTTCATCATTAACTACAGGACTGGGTTTCATCATTAACTACAGGACTGGGTTTCATCATTAACTACAGGACTGGGTTTCATCATTAACTACAGGACTGGGTTTCATCATTAACTACAGGACTGGGTTTCATCATTAACTACAGGACTGAGTTACATCATTAACTACAGGACTGGGTTTCATTCCATCATTAACTACAGGACTGGGTTTCATTCCATCATTAACAACAGGACTGGGTTTCATTCCATCATTAACTACATGACTGGGGTTCATTCATCATTAACTACAGGACTGGGTTTCATTCATCATTAACTACAGGACTGGTTTCATCATTAACTACAGGACTGGGTTTCATCATTAACTACAGGACTGGGTTTCATCATTAACTACAGGACTGGGTTTCATCATTAACAACAGGACTGAGTTACATCATTAACTACAAGACTGGGTTTCATTCCATCATTAACTACAGGACTGGGTTTCATTCCATCATTAACTACAGGACTGGGTTTCATTCCATCATTAACTACAGGACTGGGTTTCATTCCATCATTAACTACAGGACTGGGTTTCATTCCATCATTAACTACAGGACTGGGTTTCATTCCATCATTAACTCCAGGACTTTGTTTCATTCCATCATTAACTACAGGACTGGGTTTCATTCCATCATTAACTACAGGACTGGGTTTCATTCCATCATTAACTACAGGACTGGGTTTCATTCCATCATTAACTACAGGACTGGGTTTCATTCCATCATTAACTACAGGACTAGGTTTCATTCCATCATTAACTACAGGACTGGGTTTCATTCCATCATTAACTACAGGACTGAGTTTCATCATTAACTACCGGACTGGGTTTCATTCCATCATTAACTACAGGACTGGGTTTCATTCAATCATTAACTGCAGGACTGGGTTTCATTCCATCATTAACTACAGGACTGGTTTCATCATTAACTACAGGACTGGGTTTCATCATTAACTACAGGACTGGGTTTCATCATTAACTACAGGACTGGGTTTCATCATTAACTACAGGACTGAGTTACATCATTAACTACAGGACTGGGTTTCATTCCATCATTAACTACAGGACTGGGTTTCATTCCATCATTAACAACAGGACTGGGTTTCATTCCATCATTAACTACATGACTGGGGTTCAATCATCATTAACTACAGGACTGGGTTTCATTCATCATTAACTACAGGACTGGTTTCATCATTAACTACAGGACTGGGTTTCATCATTAACTACAGGACTGGGTTTCATCATTAACTACAGGACTGGGTTTCATCATTAACAACAGGACTGAGTTACATCATTAACTACAAGACTGGGTTTCATTCCATCATTAACTACAGGACTGGGTTTCATTCCATCATTAACTACAGGACTGGGTTTCATTCCATCATTAACTACAGGACTGGGTTTCATTCCATCATTAACTACAGGACTGGGTTTCATTCCATCATTAACTACAGGACTGGGTTTCATTCCATCATTAACTCCAGGACTTTGTTTCATTCCATCATTAACTACAGGACTGGGTTTCATTCCATCATTAACTACAGGACTGGGTTTCATTCCATCATTAACTACAGGACTGGGTTTCATTCCATCATTAACTACAGGACTGGGTTTCATTCCATCATTAACTACAGGACTAGGTTTCATTCCATCATTAACTACAGGACTGGGTTTCATTCCATCATTAACTACAGGACTGAGTTTCATCATTAACTACAGGACTGGGTTTCATTCCATCATTAACTACAGGACTGGGTTTCATTCAATCATTAACTGCAGGACTGGGTTTCATTCCATCATTAACTACAGGACTGGTTTCATTCCATCATTAACTACAGGACTGGGTTTCATTCCATCATTAACTACAGGACTGAGTTTCATTCCATCATTAACTACAGGACTAGGTTTCATTCCATCATTAACTACAGGACTGGGTTTCATTCCCATCATTAACTACAGGACTAGGTTTCATTCCATCATTAACTACAGGACTGCGTTTCATTCCATCATTAACTACAGGACTTGGTTTCATTCCATCATTAACTACAGGACTGGGCTTAATTTCTTCAATAACTACAGGACTGGGTTTCATTCCATCATTAACTACAGGACTGGGTTTCATTCAATCATTAACTGCAGGACTGGGTTTCATTCCATCATTAACTACAGGACTGGGTTTCATTCCATCATTAACTACAGGACTGGGTTTCATTCCATCATTAACTACAGGACTGGGTTTCATTCCATCATTAACGACAGGACTGGGTTTCATTCCATCATTAACTACAGGACTGGGTTTCATTCCATCATTAACTACAGGACTGGATTTCATTCCATCATTAACTACAGGACTAGTTTTCATTCCATCATTAACTACAGGGCTGGGTTTCATCATTAACTACAGGACTGGGTTTCATTCCATCATTAACTACAGGACTGGGTTTCATTCCATCATTTACTACAGGACTGGTTTCATTCCATCATTAACTACAGGACTGGGTTTCATTCCATCATTAACTACAGGACTGGGTTTCATCATTAACTACAAGACTGGGTTTCATCATTAACTACAGGACTGGATTTCATCATTAACAACACGACTGGGTTTCATCATTAACTACAGGACTGGGTTTCATCATTAACTACAGGACTGGGTTTCATCATTAACTACAGGACTGGGTTTCATCATTAACTACAGGACAGGGTTTCATCATTAACTACAGGACTGGGTTTCATCATTAACTACAGGACTGGGTTTCATCATTAACTACAGGACTGGGTTTCATCATTAACTACAGGACTGAGTTACATCATTAACTACAGGACTGGGTTTCATTCCATCATTAACTACAGGACTGGGTTTCATTCCATCATTAACAACAGGACTGGGTTTCATTCCATCATTAACTACATGACTGGGGTTCATTCATCATTAACTACAGGACTGGGTTTCATTCATCATTAACTACAGGACTGGTTTCATCATTAACTACAGGACTGGGTTTCATCATTAACTACAGGACTGGGTTTCATCATTAACTACAGGACTGGGTTTCATCATTAACAACAGGACTGAGTTACATCATTAACTACAAGACTGGGTTTCATTCCATCATTAACTACAGGACTGGGTTTCATTCCATCATTAACTACAGGACTGGGTTTCATTCCATCATTAACTACAGGACTGGGTTTCATTCCATCATTAACTACAGGACTGGGTTTCATTCCATCATTAACTACAGGACTGGGTTTCATTCCATCATTAACTCCAGGACTTTGTTTCATTCCATCATTAACTACAGGACTGGGTTTCATTCCATCATTAACTACAGGACTGGGTTTCATTCCATCATTAACTACAGGACTGGGTTTCATTCCATCATTAACTACAGGACTGGGTTTCATTCCATCATTAACTACAGGACTAGGTTTCATTCCATCATTAACTACAGGACTGGGTTTCATTCCATCATTAACTACAGGACTGAGTTTCATCATTAACTACAGGACTGGGTTTCATTCCATCATTAACTACAGGACTGGGTTTCATTCCATCATTAACTACAGGACTGCGTTTCATTCCATCATTAACTACAGGACTTGGTTTCATTCCATCATTAACTACAGGACTGGGTTTAATTTCTTCATTAACTACAGGACTGGGTTTCATTCCATCATTAACTACAGGACTGGGTTTCATTCCATCATTAACGACAGGACTGGGTTTCATTCCATCATTAACTACATGACAGGGTTTCATTCCATCATTAACTACAAGACTGGGTTTCATTCCATCATTAACTACAGGACTGGGTTTCATTCCATCATTAACTACAGGACTGGGTTTCACTCCATCATTAACTACAGGACTGGGTTTCATTCCATCATTAACTAAAGGACTGGGTTTCATTCCATCATTAACAACAGGACTGGGTTTCATTCCATCATTAACTACAGGACTGGGTTTCATTCCATCATTAACTACAGGACTGGGTTTCATTCCATCATTAACTACAGGACTGGGTTTCATTCCATCATTAACTACAGGACTGAGTTTCATCATTAACTACAGGACTGGGTTTCATTCCATCATTAACTACAGGACTGGGTTTCATTCAATCATTAACTGCAGGACTGGGTTTCATTCCATCATTAACTACAGGACTGGTTTCATCATTAACTACAGGACTGGGTTTCATCATTAACTACAGGACTGGGTTTCATCATTAACTACAGGACTGGGTTTCATCATTAACTACAGGACTGAGTTACATCATTAACTACAGGACTGGGTTTCATTCCATCATTAACTACAGGACTGGGTTTCATTCCATCATTAACAACAGGACTGGGTTTCATTCCATCATTAACTACATGACTGGGGTTCATTCATCATTAACTACAGGACTGGGTTTCATTCATCATTAACTACAGGACTGGTTTCATCATTAACTACAGGACTGGGTTTCATCATTAACTACAGGACTGGGTTTCATCATTAACTACAGGACTGGGTTTCATCATTAACAACAGGACTGAGTTACATCATTAACTACAAGACTGGGTTTCATTCCATCATTAACTACAGGACTGGGTTTCATTCCATCATTAACTACAGGACTGGGTTTCATTCCATCATTAACTACAGGACTGGGTTTCATTCCATCATTAACTACAGGACTGGGTTTCATTCCATCATTAACTACAGGACTGGGTTTCATTCCATCATTAACTCCAGGACTTTGTTTCATTCCATCATTAACTACAGGACTGGGTTTCATTCCATCATTAACTACAGGACTGGGTTTCATTCCATCATTAACTACAGGACTGAGTTTCATCATTAACTACAGGACTGGGTTTCATTCCATCATTAACTACAGGACTGGGTTTCATTCCATCATTAACTACAGGACTAGGTTTCATTCCATCATTAACTACAGGACTGGGTTTCATTCCATCATTAACTACAGGACTGAGTTTCATCATTAACTACAGGACTGGGTTTCATTCCATCATTAACTACAGGACTGGGTTTCATTCAATCATTAACTGCAGGACTGGGTTTCATTCCATCATTAACTACAGGACTGGTTTCATTCCATCATTAACTACAGGACTGGGTTTCATTCCATCATTAACTACAGGACTGAGTTTCATTCCATCATTAACTACAGGACTAGGTTTCATTCCATCATTAACTACAGGACTGGGTTTCATTCCCATCATTAACTACAGGACTAGGTTTCATTCCATCATTAACTACAGGACTGCGTTTCATTCCATCATTAACTACAGGACTTGGTTTCATTCCATCATTAACTACAGGACTGGGCTTAATTTCTTCAATAACTACAGGACTGGGTTTCATTCCATCATTAACTACAGGACTGGGTTTCATTCAATCATTAACTGCAGGACTGGGTTTCATTCCATCATTAACTACAGGACTGGGTTTCATTCCATCATTAACTACAGGACTGGGTTTCATTCCATCATTAACTACAGGACTGGGTTTCATTCCATCATTAACGACAGGACTGGGTTTCATTCCATCATTAACTACAGGACTGGGTTTCATTCCATCATTAACTACAGGACTGGATTTCATTCCATCATTAACTACAGGACTAGTTTTCATTCCATCATTAACTACAGGGCTGGGTTTCATCATTAACTACAGGACTGGGTATCATTCCATCATTAACTACAGGACTGGGTTTCATTCCATCATTTACTACAGGACTGGTTTCATTCCATCATTAACTACAGGACTGGGTTTCATTCCATCATTAACTACAGGACTGGGTTTCATCATTAACTACAAGACTGGGTTTCATCATTAACTACAGGACTGGATTTCATCATTAACTACAGGACTGGGTTTCATCATTAACTACAGGACTGGGTTTCATCATTAACTACAGGACTGGGTTTCATCATTAACTACAGGACTGGGTTTCATCATTAACTACAGGACTGGGTTTCATCATTAACTACAGGACTGAGTTACATCATTAACTACAGGACTGGGTTTCATTCCATCATTAACTACAGGACTGGGTTTCATTCCATCATTAACAACAGGACTGGGTTTCATTCCATCATTAACTACATGACTGGGGTTCATTCATCATTAACTACAGGACTGGGTTTCATTCATCATTAACTACAGGACTGGTTTCATCATTAACTACAGGACTGGGTTTCATCATTAACTACAGGACTGGGTTTCATCATTAACTACAGGACTGGGTTTCATCATTAACAACAGGACTGAGTTACATCATTAACTACAAGACTGGGTTTCATTCCATCATTAACTACAGGACTGGGTTTCATTCAATCATTAACTGCAGGACTGGGTTTCATTCCATCATTAACTACAGGACTGGGTTTCATTCCATCATTAACTACAGGACTGGGTTTCATTCCATCATTAACTACAGGACTGGGTTTCATTCCATCATTAACGACAGGACTGGGTTTCATTCCATCATTAACTACAGGACTGGGTTTCATTCCATCATTAACTACAGGACTGGGTTTCATTCCATCATTAACTACAGGACTGGGTTTCATTCCATCATTAACTACAGGACTGGGTTTCATTCCATCATTAACTACAGGACTGGGATTCTTCATTAACTACAGGACTGGGTTTCATTCCATCATTAACTACAGGACTGGGTTTCATTCCATCATTAACTACAGGACTGGATTTCATTCCATCATTAACTACAGGACTAGGTTTCATTCCATCATTAACTACAGGGCTGGGTTTCATCATTAACTACAGGACTGGGTTTCATCATTAACTACAAGACTGGGTTTCATCATTAACTACAGGACTGGATTTCATCATTAACAACACGACTGGGTTTCATCATTAACTACAGGACTGAGTTTCATCATTAACTACAGGACTGGGTTTCATCATTAACTACAGGACTGGGTTTCATCATTAACTACAGGACTGGGTTTCATCATTAACTACAGGACTGGGTTTCATCATTAACTACAGGACTGAGTTACATCATTAACTACAGGACTGGGTTTCATTCCATCATTAACTACAGGACTGGGTTTCATTCCATCATTAACAACAGGACTGGGTTTCATTCCATCATTAACTACATGACTGGGGTTCATTCATCATTAACTACAGGACTGGGTTTCATTCATCATTAACTACAGGACTGGTTTCATCATTAACTACAGGACTGGGTTTCATCATTAACTACAGGACTGGGTTTCATCATTAACTACAGGACTGGGTTTCATCATTAACAACAGGACTGAGTTACATCATTAACTACAAGACTGGGTTTCATTCCATCATTAACCACAGGACTGGGTTTCATTCCATCATTAACTACAGGACTGGGTTTCATTCCATCATTAACTACAGGACTGGGTTTCATTCCATCATTAACTACAGGACTGGGTTTCATTCCATCATTAACTACAGGACTGGGTTTCATTCCATCATTAACTACAGGACTGCGTTTCATTCCATCATTAACTACAGGACTGGGTTTCATTCCATCATTAACTACAGGACTGGGTTTCATTCCATCATTAACTACAGGACTTGGTTTCATTCCATCATTAACTACAGGACTGGGTTTAATTTCTTCATTAACTACAGGACTGGGTTTCATTCCATCATTAACTACAGGACTGGGTTTCATTCCATCATTAACTACAGGACTGGGTTTCATTCAATCATTAACTGCACGACTGGGTTTCATTCCATCATTAACTACAGGACTGGTTTCATCATTAACTACAGGACTGAGTTTCATCATTAACTACAGGACTGGGTTTCATCATTAACTACAGGACTGGGTTTCATCATTAACTACAGGACTGGGTTTCATCATTAACTGCACGACTGTTTTTCATCATTAACTACAGGACTGGGTTTCATCATTAACTACAGTACTGGGTTTCATCATTAACTACAGGACTGGGTTACATCATTAACTACAGGACTGTTTTTCATCATTAACTACAGGACTGGGTTTCATCATTAACTACAGGACTGGGTTTCATCATTAACTACAGGACTGGGTTTCATTCTATCATTAACTGCAGGACTGGGTTTCATTCCATCATTAACTACAGGACTTGGTTTCATTCCATCATTAACTACAGGACTGGGTTTCATTCCATCATTAACTACAGGACTGGGTTTCATCATTAACTACAGGACTGGGTTTCATTCCATTATTAACTACATTACTGGGTTTCATTCTATCATTAACTACAGGACTGGGTTTCATTCCATCATTAACTACAGGACTGGGCTTCATCATTAACTACAGGACTGGGTTTCATTCCATCATTAACTACAGGACTGGGCTTCATTCCATCATTAACTACAGGGCTGGGTTTCATCATTAACTACAGGACTGGGTTTCATTCCATCATTAACTACAGGACTGGGTTTCATTCCATCATTAACTACAGGACTGGGTTTCATTCCATCATTACCTACAGTACTGGGTTTCATTCCATCATTAACTACAGGACTGGGTTTCATTCCATCATTAACTACAGGACTGGGTTTCATTCCATCATTAACTACAAGGACTGGGTTTCATTCCATCATTAACTACAGGACTGGGTTTCATTCCATCATTAACTACAGGACTGGGTTTCATTCCATCATTAACTACAGGACTGGGTTTCATTCCATCATTAACTACAGGACTGGGTTTCATCATTAACTACAGGACTGGGTTTCATTCCATCATTAAATACAGGACTGGGTTTCATTCCATCATTAACTACATGACTGGGTTTCACTCCATCATTAACTACAGGACTGGGTTTCATTCCATCATTAACTACAGGACTGGGTTTCATCATTAACTACAGGACTGGGTTTCATTCCATCATTAAATACAGGACTGGGTTTCATTCCATCATTAACTACAGGACTGGGTTTCACTCCATCATTAACTACATGACTGGGTTTCATTCCATCATTAACTACAGGACTGGGTTTCATTCCATCATTAACTGCAGGACTAGGTTTCATTCCATCATTAACTGCAGGACTAGGTTTCATTCCATCATTAACTACAGGACTGGGTTTCATTCCATCATTAACTACAGGCCTGGGTTTCATTCCATCATTAACTACAGGACTGGGTTTCATTCCATCATTAACTACAGGACTGGGTTTCATTCCATCATTAACTACAGGACTGGGTTTCATTCCATCATTAACTACAGGACTGGTTTTCATCATTAACTACAGGACTGGGTTTCATTCCATCATTAAATACAGGACTGGGTTTCATTCCATCATTAACTACAGGACTGGTTTTCACTCCATCATTAACTACAGGACTGGGTTTCATTCCATCATTAACTACAAGGACTGGGTTTCATTCCATCATTAACTACAGGACTGGGTTTCATTCCATCATTAACTACAGGACTGGGTTTCATTCCATCATTAACTACAGGACTGGGTTTCATTCCATCATTAACTACAGGACTGGGTTTCATCATTAACTACAGGACTGGGTTTCATTCCATCATTAAATACAGGACTGGGTTTCATTCCATCATTAACTACATGACTGGGTTTCACTCCATCATTAACTACAGGACTGGGTTTCATTCCATCATTAACTACAGGACTGGGTTTCATCATTAACTACAGGACTGGGTTTCATTCCATCATTAAATACAGGACTGGGTTTCATTCCATCATTAACTACAGGACTGGGTTTCACTCCATCATTAACTACATGACTGGGTTTCATTCCATCATTAACTACAGGACTGGGTTTCATTCCATCATTAACTACAGGACTGGGTTTCATTCCATCATTAACTACAGGACTGGTTTTCATCATTAACTACAGGACTGGGTTTCATTCCATCATTAACTACAGGACTGGGTTTCATTCCATCATTAACTACAGGACTAGGTTTCATTCCATCATTAACTACAGGGCTGGGTTTCATCATTAACTACAGGACTGGGTTTCATTCCATCATTAACTACAGGACTGGGTTTCATTCCATCATTAACTACAGGACTGGGTTTCATTCCATCATTAACTACAGGACTGGGTTTCATTCCATCATTAACTACAGGACTGGGTTTCATTCCATCATTATCTACCTGACTGGGTTTCATTCCATCATTAACTGCAGGACTAGGTTTCATTCCATCATTAACTACAGGACTGGGTTTCATTCCATCATTAACTACAGGCCTGGGTTTCATTCCATCATTAACTACAGGACTGGGTTTCATTCCATCATTAACTACAGGACTGGGTTTCATTCCATCATTAACTACAGGACTGGGTTTCATTCCATCATTAACTACAGGACTGGTTTTCATCATTAACTACAGGACTGGGTTTCATTCCATCATTAAATACAGGACTGGGTTTCATTCCATCATTAACTACAGGACTGGTTTTCACTCCATCATTAACTACAGGACTGGGTTTCATTCCATCATTAACTACAGGACTGGGTTTCATTCCATCATTAACTACAGGACTGGGTTTCATTCCATCATTAACTACAGGACTGGGTTTCATTCCATCATTAACTACAGGACTGGGTTTCATTCCATCATTAACTACAGGACTGGGTTTCTTTCCATCATTAACTACCTGACTGGGTTTCATTCCATCATTAACTGCAGGACTAGGTTTCATTCCATCATTAACTACAGGACTGGGTTTCATCATTAACTACAGGACTGGGTTTCATCATTAACTACAGGACTGGGTTTCATCATTAACTACAGGACTGGTTTCATCATTAACTACAGGACTGTTTTTCATCATTAACTACAGGACTGGGTTTCATCATTAACTACAGGACTGGGTTTCATCATTAACTACAGGACTGAGTTACATCATTAACTACAGGACTGGTTTCATCATTAACTACAGGACTGAGTTTCATCATTAACTACAGGACTGGGTTTCATCATTAACTACAGGACTGGGTTCCATTCCATCATTAACTACAGGACTGGGTTTCTATCCCGTTGGCCATGTTTTACTTTCCCCCTGTCATTTACTTTCCTTCAATATAAAAATAGTTTTGGGAAGGTAGAGGAAAACATACCAGACAGATTATATTCCAGACATACTGCTTCACACACACACACACACACACACACACACACACACACACACACACACACACACACACACACACACACACACACACACACACACACACACACACACACACACACACACACACACACACACACATACACACACACACACACACACACACACACACACACACACACACACACACACACACACACACACAACCACACACACCTCTCTATCTGACAGCCGTATTGCGGTTTGCTTGTTATGGACGACATGCTGACTCGTGGCAATCAATAAAAACTCTCCCAAAACAGCATCATTCTGGGAGATGTCTCTGATCAGTGCGTGTGTGTTTATTTGTGTTTGCGTGTGTGTGTTTGTGTGTGTTCACAACCATGTGTATGTGTGTGTGTGTGTATTTGTGTGTGTTCACGACCATGTATGTGTTCGTGTGTGTGTGTGCTTTTGTGTTTGTGTGTGTTCACAACCATGTGCGTGTTTGGCGTGTGTGGACTGAATTACTTGACTGTTCGTGTACTGTTTTGCTTTGTGCTGTATATCAATGTGCTTAGAGGAGTGGCCTAACGTTGTCAGCATGACTTATTAATTTGGGAATTAATTGTGGAATATAAAATCTGGATTTTTCTTTATTCAACGGTAAACGGGGCACCACCTATAATTTAGGTTGAAAGGAAATGTTCTTAGCAAGTAGGGATAAACCATAACACAAGTATGACAATTATAATCTAAATATTTTTTTAAATTACAATTTGGAATCAAAATCTCAGGGACAGTGATAATATTTTATAAAACATAAATGTATTATAAAAAAATACAGTCATACTACAGTATACAGGATAAATGACTCAGTATGGTCATACTACAGCATACAGGATAAATGACTCAGTATGGTCATACTACAGTATACAGGATAAATTACTCAGTATGGTCATACTACAGTATACAGGATCAATGACAGTATGGTCATACTACAGTATACAGGATAAATGACTCAGTATGGTCATACTATAGCATACAGGATAAATGACTCAGTATGGTCATACTACAGTATACAGGATAAACAAATCAGTATGGGCGTACTACAGTATACAGCGTAAATTACAGATTATGGCAACGTGATAAGTGCTGATGAAGTAGTTGGCTAGGGGACGGGAGAGGGGAAAGGAGAGCATGGTTTATTTTAACTCACAGGGATCAGGACATGCAACATTTTCACTATGATTCTAAGTGATACAAAGCAGGGAATTTAAGAGACCTAAGTAGTAACCTAAGTAGTATTTAGGTTCACAGTTTCCTCACACCAATAGGGAATAAAGTAATGAGAAAATGATTGAATGTGGAATTCCATAGTAGCTCTAATTTCTCGGAATCCCAGACGTGTTTTCAGTGTGAAAAAGTGAGGTCCCACTTCAAACCGTTCTAGGTTGCTGTCTTTGTCCAACTGAGTTCGAATTGAGAGCAGAGAACAATTTCTCTAATTCAAATATACAGTAGGTGTTTGGCCTTTAGTCATTGAGATAGGGGGGATCAATAAGCAAGGGGTGCTAACCATTTACCAACTACGCTGATGTCTGAGCAGCAGAAGGATTTCAGTCGGTCGTGGCTGTTGTTCACTCCACGCTTTTATTGTTCAGTTCCACCCGTTTATAGTTCAGTTCCACACCTTTACAATTCAGTTCCACGCTTTTAAAGTTCAGTTCCAGGCCTTATAATTCAGTTCCAAACCTTTACAGTTCAGTTCCACCCTTTTATAGTTCAGTTCCACCCTTTTATAGTTCAGTTCCACCCTTTTATAGTTCAGTTCCACCCTTTTATAGTTCAGTTCAATGCTTTTATAGTTCAGTTTGAATGGACAGTGAATGGACACCTAGCCCCAGTAGGTGCTGAGGCTTCTTGCCTGATTGGCTGAAAAAATCTGTGGTCTTACCATGATGTGCCCCAGCCCCAGGGAAGAGAGTACAATTCCTTAATAAAATTAATATCTTTCCATTCGTGATGGATAAATCCTTTGTATAACCGGGAAGGGTGGGTAAATGTTCAGGGCATAATGAGCCCGACATAATGATACAAAATATGATATGATCTCCTTGAAATACAGCACACAATGACCAGTGCATGCATCAGTACTCTTCTTGCCTCCCATCCTAGAACCTTATTGAACAATTTCTACCAAAAAGCTATGTTGTTGGTGTTAACAAGAATGTTCTTCTGATTCCATATGACTGATCTGGATTCTGTCCATTTAGAGCAGGGCGAGCCATTTGGCGGGCGCCTACTGTTACGGTGCCGTTCTGTCCTGAATAGAACATTGGAAGTGGATGTTCTGCCGTTTAACGGCCCTCTGTAGTGTCATCTTGTAATTCGCAGTCTGTTGGGAAAGGGAAAAAGAGTGGGCGGTTTGTGTCACATCTTTCCATCTCAACCTTTGGCATGTCGATAGGCAAGTATATGTGTGTTGGGTACGTTCTGCCAACTGCCAGGCATATGAAATATGACATCTCTACAGGTGGATAGAGGATGCGTGTCTGTGGGTGGGGAGATTTGTAACTGTTTTTGTGTGTGTGTGTGTGTGTGTGTGTGTGTGTGTGTGTGTGCGTGTGTGTGTGTGTGTGTGTGTGTGTGTGTGTGTGTGTGTGTGTGTGTGTGTGTGTGTGTGTGTGTGTGTGTGTGTGTGTGTGTGTGTGTGTGTGTGTGTAACTGTGTGAGTGTGAAAGATTTAGATATTCATCATTTTATTAGGGATGATTTGGACAGTTTTCACAGCCACTTTCTCTATGAACACTTCACTCTCACATAAACACATTCTGCTTCAACTGCAGAGAGGGAGTGCAGAGAGGGAGTGACGGAGAGAGGGTGTGAGATAAGGAAGAGAGAAAAAAGAGAGAGAGAGAGAGATAATGTAACATTTGACATGTCTTTATTCTTTAGGAACTTGTGTGAGTGTAATGTTTACTGTTCACTTTATATTGTTTATTTCACTTTTGCTTATTATCTATTTAACTTGCTCCCCATGCCAATGAAGCCCCTTGAACTGAATTTAATAGTGAGAGAGAGAGAGAGAGAGAGAGAGAGAGAGAGAGAGAGAGAGAGAGAGAGAGAGAGAGAGAGAGAGAGAGAGAGAGAGAGAGAGAGAGAGAGAGAGAGAGAGAGAGAGAGAGAGAGAGAGAGAGAGAGAGAGAGAGAGGGAGAGACTACTTTATCACCGACCTCAACCCAGAGTCTCTCAGAGCGTTCACTGTCAGCCCCCTGACACCCCTATCAGACCACAGCAATATCACGGTCTACCTGACCAGAGCAATACTCAATCATGAGGCATCAAAGCCAAAGGAACTGAGTAATATTAAGAAATGCTATAGATGGAAGGAATGTATTGTGGAAACCTACCAAAAAACAATTAGGTAACAACACATTCAATCCCTTCTAGACATCTTCCTCGACAAAACATTCCCCTGTAATAGCGTAGGTGTAAATTTGGCAATAGAAAATGTGAACAGTATATTTGACCGAAGAAAAAGCAAAGAAAATGAACAACAATGACAAATGGTTTGATGAAAAATGCACAAACCTAAGAAATACATTGAGAAACCTATCCAACCAAAAACATAGAGTCCAAGAAAACCTAAGTCTACTCCTCCACTGTGGTGAATCACTAAAACAATACTGAAATACACGATGGAAAAATAAGGAACAACACATCAGAAATCAGCTCATTGTAACTGAAGAATCCATAGACTTCTGAGAAAATTGGAAAACACTAAACAAATGGAGATGTATGGGTAAACCACTTCTCCAATCTTTTTGGCTCTATAACAAAGAACAAACAGCAAAAACATATACATGATCAAATACAAATCTTATAATCAACTATTGAAGACTACCAGAACCCACTGGATTCTCCAATTACCTTGAATGAACTACAGGACAAAATACAAACCCTCCAACCCAAAAAGGCATGTGTTGTCGATGGTATCCTCAATGAAATTATAAAATGTACAGAGAACAAATTCCAATTGGGTATACTAAAACTCTTTAACATCATCCTTAGAGCTGGCATCTTCCCCGGTATTTGGAATCAAGGACTCATCACCCCAATCCACAAAAGTGGAGACAAATTTGACCCCAATAACTACCGTGGGATAAGCGTTAACAACGACCTTGGAAAAATCCTCTGCATTATCATTAACAGCGGACGTGAAAACAATGTACTGAGTAAACATCAAATTGGCTTTTTACCAAATTATCATATGGCAGACCACGTATTCACCCTGCACACCCTAATTGACAAACAAACAAACAAAAAACAAAGGCAAAGTCTTCTCATTCTTTGTTGATTTCAAAAAAGCCTTTGACTCAATTTTGCTTTAATGTTTGCCAGACAAATTGATGGAAAGTGGTTAGGTGGAAAAGTGGTGTCTTTAGATATCACCGTAGTGATCTCCTTGGCGGTGTCTTAAGCCATCACCGAGGTGATTTCCTTGGCGGTGTCTTTAGCCATCACCGTAGTGATCTCCTTGGTGGTGTCTTCAGCCATCACCATAGTGATCTCCTTGGCGTTGTCTTTAGCCATCACCGTAGTGATCTCCTTGGCGGTGCCTTTAGCCATCACCGTAGTGATCTCCTTGGCGGTGTCTTCAGCCATCACCGTAGTGATCTCCTTGGTGGTGTCTTTAGCCATCACCGTAGTGATCTCCTTGGCGGTGTCTTTAACCATCACCGTAGTGTTCTCCTTGGCGGTGTCTTTAGCCATCACCATTGTGATCTCCTTGGCGGTGTCTTTCGCCTTCACCGTAGTTATCTCCTTGGCGGTGTCTTTAGCCATCACCATAGTGATCTCCTTGGCGGTGTCTTCAGCCATCACCGTAGTGATCTCCTTGGCTGTGTCTTCAGCCATCACCGTAGTGATCTCCTTGGCGGTGTCTTTAGCCATCACCGTAGTTATCTCCTTGGCGGTGTCTTTAGCCATCACCGTAGTGATATCCTTGGCGGCCTCTTTAGCCACCACCATAGTGATCTCCAGGATGATGGGTTGGCCCTTCAGGCATTATAGATGGCAGTGAGGGGCAAGGGAAGTGACACGCACAAAATACTGCAGCCTGTTGGGAAATCCCTGAAGCACTTATTGACCACAGAGACAGTGCCTATTAATCTAACAAACAAAGCCTTTGTGTGTGTGTGTGTGTGTGTGTGTGTATGTGTGTGTGTGTGTGTGTGTGTGTGTGTGTGTGTGTGTGTGTGTGTGTGTGTGTGTGTGTGTGTGTGTGTGTGTGTGTGTGTGTGTGTGTGTGTGTGTGTGTGTGTGTGTGTGTGTGTGTGTGTGTGTGTGTGTGTGTGTGTGTGTGTGTGTGTGTGTGTGTGTGTGTGTGTGTGTGTGTGTGTGTGTGTGTGTGTGTGTGTGTGTGTGTGTGTGTGTGTGTGTGTGTGTGTGTGTGCATGCTTGCTCATGTGTGTTTGTGTGTTTGTACTAGTGTGTGTTGATTTTGAGCAGGGCCTCGTCCTCTCCTCTAGCCCAGGCCTATGGACTGGAGGTTAGAAGGCTCTGCCACTCTGTGCTTTAAGGTTTTCTTTAGGCAGAGGACAACCTCCACTGGTCATGAGGCTTAAATAGCCCTAGGCTCTGACACAGGCTGTAGTTTTGTATGGGGGTTGAGGTGTTGATGGTTTGAGCTTTGGGGCTGTCCGTTTGTCTCTCTCTCTCTGATGCTGGTTCTGGAACAGGAGCTCAGGAACAGGAGCTCTCACATAGCTCCTGTGGGCTGTAAAGGGGATGGAGCTCTGGTATTGGTCATGAGTCTGGAAGATGGAGCTGAAGAAGATGTCTGACGTTTTACATGCTCATAACCAATTGTGCTATAGTTTTTTTGCATTGTTGGTGACTTATTTTTTAAACTTATTTTGTACATAATGTTGCTGCTACCGAAAATAACTACCTACAATTTCGATTATCCTACCAACGGGACATTAAGAACTGTAATATCTTATGTTTTACCGAGTCGTGTCTGAACAACGACAGAGATAATATAGAGCTGGAGGGAGTTTCAATGCACCGGCCATCAGGTGTCAAGGTAAGACTCAGATGCAGACCGTGTCGAAGTAACAATGTTTATTACAGCAAGAGGGGCAAACGTGCAGGACTGCAGGCAGACTCAGGGTCAGGTCAGGCAGAGGTGGGGAATCCAAAGGTGGGGCATAGGTACAAAATGGCAGGCTCAGGGTGGGCAGAGTGATCAGGCAGGTGGATACAGGGTCAGGACAGGCAAGGGCCACAAACCAGGAGGACGAGAAAAGACAGACTGGGGAAAAGCAGGAGCTGATACAACAACGCTGTTTGGCTTAACAAGCAAGACTAACTGGCAACAGACAAACAGAGAACACAGGTATAAATACACAGGGTATAATGAGGAAGATGGGCGACACCTGGAGTGGGGTAGAGACAATCACAAAGACAGGTGAAACAGATCAGGGTGTAACAATGGCAGAACAGGGACCATTTTCGTCAACATCTGCTAAATTACAGAGCGTCAAATTCAAATTAAATGCCTAAAAATATAAAGAATTCATAAAATCACAAGTGCAATATAGCAAAACACAGCTTAGCTTGTTGTTAATCCACCTGGCATGTCAGATTTCAAAATAGCTTTACAGCAAAAGCTATCCAAGCGTTTATGTTAGGACATCTCTCTCAGCAGATAAAACAAAGTAGATTGGTCATGAAAGTCAGAAAAGCAATCAAATGAATCGCTTACCTTTGATGATCTTCGGATGTTTGCACTCACGAGACTCCCAGTTACACAATAAATGTTCCTTTTTTTCGATAAGGATTATTTTTATATCCAAAAACCTCCATTTGGTTGGCGCGTTTGATTCAGACATCCACAAGCTCGTGCAGGTCATGACGGGCAGACGGAAATTTCAAATAGTATCTGTAAAGTTCATAGAAACATGTTTGTTATAATAAATCTTCAGGTTGTTTTTACAATAAATAATCAATCATATTTCAACCGGACCGTAGATTTTTCAATAGGAGAGAGAGAGAAAATCTCTGCTCCAAGCTGTTGCGCATGCAAAACTCTACTGGCACCCAGCCATCCACTGACGCAATGTGAACACTCTCGCTCATTTTTCTGGATAAAAGCCTGAAACTATGTCTAAAGACTGTTCACACCATGTGGACGCCATAGGGAAAGGCATATGGTTGATATCCCTTTAAATGGAGGGAAGGCATGCAATGGAACAGGGAGATTTTTTTCTCTTAGGCACATCCTGGTTGGATTTTCCAATATTTTTGCAGGTTTGGAAACTTTAGAGTGTTTTCTATCCTAATCTGACAATTATATGCATATTCTAGATTCTGGGCCTGAAAAATACACAGTTTCATTTGGGTACGTTTTTTATCCAAACATCAAAATACTGCCCCCTACACTCAACAGGTTAAAGAAGGCTTGAGGTATTGCTCACCTGAGGTAGAGTACCTTATGATAAGCTGTAGACCACACTATCTACAAATATAGTTAATTGTCATCTACATTATTTGTAGCCATCTATTTACCACCACAGACCGATGCTGGCACTAAGACCGCACTCAACCAACTCTATAAGGCCATAAGCAAACAAGAAAATGCTCACCCAGAAGCAGCGCTCCTAGTGGCTGGGGACTTTAAAAACAGGCAAACTTAAATCAGTTTTACAACAATTTTACCAACATTTCACATGTGCAACCAGAGGAAGAAAAAAAACTCTAGACCGAAGGTGTCCCTGGCTAGGGCTGTAGCGGGGTGTCCCTGGCTTGGGCTGTAGAGGTGTCCCTGTCTAGGGCTGTAGAGGTGTCCCTGTCTAGGGCTGTAGAGGTGTCCCTGTCTAGGGCTGTAGAGGTGTCCCTGTCTAGGGCTGTAGAGGTGTCCCTGCATAGGGCTGTAGAGGTGTCCCTGCCTAGGGCTGTAGAGGTGTCCCTGTCTAGGGCTGTAGAGGTGTCCCTGCATAGGGCTGTAGAGGTGTCCCTGCCTAGGGCTGTAGAGGTGTCCCTGTCTAGGGCTGTAGAGGTGTCCCTGCATAGGGCTGTAGAGGTGTCCCTGCATAGGGCTGTAGAGGTGTCCCTGCCTAGGGCTGTAGAGGTGTCCCTGTCTAGGGCTGTAGAGGTGTCACTGTCTAGGGCTGTAGAGGTGTCCCTGCCTAGGGCTGTAGAGGTTTCCCTGTCTAGGGCTGTAGAGGTGTCCCTGCCTAGGGCTGTAGAGGTGTCCCTGCATAGGGCTGTAGAGGTGTCCCTGCATAGGGCTGTAGAGGTGTCCCTGCCTAGGGCTGTAGAGGTGTCCCTGTCTAGGGCTGTAGAGGTGTCACTGTCTAGGGCTGTAGAGGTGTCCCTGCCTAGGGCTGTAGAGGTGTCCCTGTCTAGAGCTGTAGAGGTGTCCCTGCATAGGGCTGTAGAGGTGTCCCTGTCTAGAGCTGTAGAGGTGTCCCTGCCTAGGGCTGTAGAGGTGTCCCTGCATTGTGCTGTAGAGGTGCCCCTGTCTAGAGCTGTAGAGGTGTCCCTGTCTAGGGCTGTAGAGGTGTCCCTGTCTAGGGCTGTAGAGGTGTCCCTGCATAGGGCTGTAGAGGTGTCCCTGTCTAGGGCTGTAGAGGTGTCCCTGTCTAGGGCTGTAGAGGTGTCCCTGCCTAGGGCTGTAGAGGTGTCCCTGCATAGGGCTGTAGAGGTGTCCCTGTCTAGAGCTGTAGAGGTGTCCCTGTCTAGGGCTGTAGATGTGTCCCTGTCTAGGGCTGTAGAGGTGTCCCTGCCTAGGGCTGTAGAGGTGTCCCTGCCTAGGGCTGTAGAGGTGTCCCTGCCTAGGGCTGTAGAGGTGTCCCTGCCTAGGGCTGTAGAGGTGTGCAGGTATTCTGGATTCTGGTTTCTGAATGTCTGACACACAGGGTTAAGGCAGGAGGTTGGGGGGTATAGGGCTCTGGGGTCGGAGGTGAGTGTGGGTGGGTATGTGTGTGTGGGGGGGGGGGGAGTCTGAGGGGGTTTAGTAGCTTTGGCTTGTCTCTCTGCTACCAAACCTTGGCTGTCTAAACGAGCCCCACTGGTCCTCATTACCCTTTCCCTGGGATGTACACACACACACAACCTCATGGTCGTTGATGAGGCGTATCAGAGGAGTACAGTGGTTTGTGATGGTTTGCCCAGATCGCCCGCGCTCCCCTGGTGACCCCGGGCTTCAGGGGTCATTACCACAGTGATGCAGGCTAATGACGCTTGGACCACCCCGTGGTTGGCAAGGCAACACTGTATATGCAGTACGTCCAACTGTATGGCTGGGAGACTTGTTTTTGTGCTGAAGTAGTGTGTTTCTAGATTTTTTACTTGGTTAGCAATGACACTGTGAAGTCTGGCACCATAATAAAGCCATGTTGTTTTCATTATCAGCTTGTCCAGTTGTGAGTACAAACAGACCAACAGAGAGAGCTGCAGCCCAGTAGCAGGTCACACAGTTGTTTGTGCTTGTTAGTTCATTAGGTTAATGTTAAAAGTTGTTATAGACTACTCACTTGAAATTCCTTTTTTAAGAGCTTGACAAATCTGACCTTGCTGTTGTGTCTGTATATTCTAATTAAGCAAATAAGGCCTGAGGGGGTGTGGTATATGGTGAATATACCACGGCTAAGGGCTGTTCTTAGGCAAGACGCACCGCTAAGTGCCTGGGAACAGCCCTTAGCCGTGGTAAATTGGCCATATACCAAAACCCCCCGAGGTGCCTTATTGCTATTATAAACTGATTACCAACATAATTAGAGCAGTAAAAATAAATATTTTGTCATACCCATGGTACTGTATATGGTCTGATTTACCACTGCTGTCAGCCATTCAGAATTCAGAGCTCGAACCACCTCGTTTATGATGACCTTTAAACAGTGTCAGAAGCCCACAGCATCTGTCCAGAGCCTGTATCTGACTGCTTTTCTACCCCTCCCATATATTACTAACAGAGATAAAAAGCGATATAAATCAGGCTGGTCACCAGAAATAGACGGCAATTTGGGATGTTTGAAAAGGTCCTGAGAACATCGATATCTGCCTTCCTCGGCATTCACAAAAAAAAGTACAAGATCTCCCAGCGCTCGGCACAAACTCAGTTCCCAATACTCTAGCAAACCGTTTTTTAATGATTTTGTTTAAAGCCTTCCACAAACCATAGCCCTAACCTTAACCAGTTGGAATAAATACCTAAACTGTTAACCTTTGAGTTGTTTCTGTTTTAACCCTGTAACCATGAGGAATTAACTCTGTAACCATGAGGAATTAACCCTATAACCATGAGGAATTAACCCTGTAACCATGAGGAATTAACTCTGTAACCATGAGGAATTAACTCTGTAACCACATGGAATTAACCCTGTAACCATGAGGAATTAACCCTATAACCATGAGGAATTAACCCTGTAACCATGAGGAATTAACTCTGTAACCACATGGAATTAACCATGTAACCATGAGGAATTAACTCTGTAACCACACAGAATTAACTCTGTAACCATGAGGAATTGACCCTGTAACCACGGGGAATTAACCCTGTAACCATGAGGAATTAATCCTGTTACCACACGGAATTAACCCTGTAACCATGAGGAATTAACTCTGTAACCACACGGAATTAACCCTATAACCATGAGGAATTAACTCTGTAACCACACGGAATTAACCCTATAACCATGAGGAATTAACTCTGTAACCACACGGAATTAACCCTGTAACCATGAGGAATTAACTCTGTAACCACACAGAATTAACCCTGTAACCATGAGGACTTAACTCTGTAACCATAAGGAATTAACCCTGTAACCATGTCAAATTAACCCTGTAACCATGTCAAATTAACCCTGTAACCATGTCAAATTAACCCTGTAACCACACAGAATTAACCCTGTAACCATGAGGAATTAACTCTGTAAGCATGAGGAATTAACCCTGTAACGATGTCGAATTAACCCTGTAACCACATGGAATTAACCCTATAACCACACAGAATTAACCCTGTAACCATGAGGAATTAACCCTGTAACCACACGGAATTAACTCTGTAACCATGAGGAATTAACCCTGTAACCATGAGGAATTAACCCTGTAACCATGAGGAATTAACCAAGTAACAATGCAGAATTAATGTATCAAACTAGACGTTCATCCATAATACATCGAATTTCGAAGGGAAACTATGAAATCTTGTTGATATAAATATAGAAGTTAATATATTGCCACTAAAATGGGTCTGCGCCTGTAAAATATGTTTCCACAGAGAAAGCATCTGTTCAACAAGTGAGGAAGCAACATGGTGGATATGTCCCTATTGCCTAGATACACTACATTGAGCCAGTCACACCTCATGGAGCCAGTCACACCTCATGGAGCCTGTCAAACCTCATTGAGCCAGTCACACCTCATGGAGTCCGTCACACCTCATTGAGCCAGTCACACCTCATGGAGTCTGTCACACCTCATGGAGTCCATCACACCTCATGGAGTCTGTCACACCTCATGGAGCCTGTCACACCTCATGGAGTCTGTCGCACCTCATGGAGTCTGTCACACCTCATGGAGTCTGTCACACCTCATGGAGCCAGTCACACCTCATGGAGCCTGTCACACCTCATGGAGCCTGTCACACCTCATGGAGTCCATCACACCTCATGGAGTCTGTCACACCTCATGGAGTCCATCACACCTCATGGAGCGTGACTGCAGGTCAGTTTAATACTACAGAGACTGTAATGACCTCGTGTTGTAACAGCATGGCTACGTGTTCCTGTGCAATTAGAACAGGTCCTTCCAGACAGTTATAGTGGGCCAATTAACCCATCGATTAAACCTAATCAAGTGATTGATCAGAGTTTCTCTCAGCTGACTTAGGTAGTTTCTCATCACCGAGTCTGGGAGACTCGTCCAATAGAGTGATACCTTGTGGAAATTAAGGCTAGACATTCTGAAATGAAAACCCATCGGAACCCAGGGACATGGCTTCTCCATTCAGGTCTATTGGCATAGAACGGAGAGATAGCCACACTTTGTATTGACTTCTTCACTGTATCATTTCCCAGTTGGAGTGCTTTAGTGTTCTGTCTTGACTTTAGATTTTTCATAATTGACTGACTCTTCGGTTAGAGAATAGCTCAGGGTGTGGATATTGATCTTACAGACGGCTGTGGGATCATTTTGTTAAGTTATTCGTTTTATGAATATCTCTCTCTCTATCTATCTCTCTATCAATGTCTCTCTCTATCCCTCCTATCTTTCTGCCTCCACCTTTTTCCAATGAAAAAATGTTCAACTTGGTACACGTCAAAATCCTATGAAAGGCCTTGAGATGCTCAGTGCTGTTTGTAGAGAGCAGAGGAGTTATCTGAAGAGTGTTGCTAATACTTCAATCCTCTGGAAGGCTGTTTCACTACTCTGTAGACTCATACAGCCTATGTGGATTTTGATTGGTTTAGTTTGTTTGTCTATATATATGTGTGTGTGTGTGTGTGGCCGTATGCGTGTGTGTGTGTGCTTGTGTGTGGCCGTATGAGTGTGTGTGGGTGTTAGTGTGTGTTTGTGTGTGGCCATGTCCGTGCGTGTGTGTGTGCGTTGCAGACTGCTCTTTCTATTGACTGTCTGCTTGGGTTTTTGTTCAATCAGGCCTATTGAACATTTATTGTTGAGGGAGGGATTTATTGTTGGGAGGGAGGGAGGGAGGGAGGGAGGGAGGGAGGGAGGGAGGGAGGGAGGGAGGGAATGGATTGATAATTTCCTCACCTTTGTTCCTGTCTGTTACTAGTGCTAGCTAACTAACTAACAAACTAACTAACTAACTAACTAACTAATTAACTGACTGGCTGACATTATCTAACTAGCTAACTAGCTAACTGACTGATTAACTAACTAACTAGCTAACTCAGTAACTAACTAGCTAAGTGACTAACTGACTGACTAACTAACTACTTAATTCATTCAATAACGAACTAACTTCAACAGACTAACATCATAACAGCTACAGCATTAATCTACATACCTTTCTAATGTATTTACTCACTCCCAACATTACAATAGCACCATGTTACAGCTATGATGATGATGTTAGAGAGCTTCAACTCTCTTAGTTCTCCTTCACCTTGGCTGATGACACAACACTCACCACTTGAAGCTTTTGACCCTGATAGTCTACAACCTTGCATTAGAGCCACGGTACCACAACACCCTTCTCTCCTTGGGCTAAGTTGCCTGGAACTTTCTAGACAAAAAATAAAGAGGTAATAGAAAGTCAGAGAGAAAAGGGGAGGGAGAGAGATAGAGGGAGGAAGGGGAGAAAGAGAGAGAGAGAAAGGGAGGGATGGAGGGAGGGCAGAAATAGAGAGAGCGGGAGGGTGGGAGAGTGGGAGGGAGAGTAGGAGCGGGAGGGGAGAGGGGGGAGAGAGAGAAAGCAAAAAGCCTTTGACTCAATTTGGCATGAGGGTCTGCTATACAAACTGATGGAAAGTGGTGTTGTGGATAAAACATACGGCATTATAAAATCCATGAACACAAACAACAAGTGTGTGGTTGAAATTGGCAAAAAACACACACATTTCTTCACACAGGGCTGTGGGGTGAGACAGGGATGCAGCTTAAGCCCCACCCTCTTCAACATATATATCAACGAATTGGCGCGGGCACTAGAAAAGTCTGCAGCACCCGGCCTCACCCTACTAGAATCTGAAGTCAAATGTCTACTGTTTGCTGATGATCTTGTGCTTCTGTCACCAACCAAGGAGGGCCTACAGCAGCACCTAGATCTCCTGCACAGATTCTGCCAGACTTGGGCCCTGACAGTAAATCTCAGTAAGACCAAAATAATGGTGTTCCAAAAAAGGTCCAGTCGCCAGGACCACAAATACAAAATCCATCTAGACACTGTTGCCCTAGAGCAGACAACACACGATACATACCTTGACCTAAACATCACGTCACAGGTAACTTCCACAAAGCTGTGAACGATCTGAGAGACAAGGCAAGAAGGTCATTCTTTGAAGGAAAATGGAAACCTCACACTGCTCTTTATAGTATCACTGATCTTTAATAAGCTTCATGTATCGGCCACACGGCCTTCGTCAGAGCTTTTGGGATATTTTGAAAGTTGCACCATTATGTGGACCTGGCCCCTACCACATCCGTTCTACACATCGAGGGGGGTTGAAGGCAAAGGAAAAATAAATAAGTGCTACCAAATATAACAATATGCATTTCATAAATATTTTAAAGGTGTATAAACAAGGTGTATTAAACACGTCTGTAAAATCTCAATGAGGACATAGTAAGTTTTCATTAGTCACTGGGTACATCGTATGAAAAGCGTCAGAATAATCTACTAGAGACACGTATTTCATGTTCAAATTCACAACATAACATACATAGGCATTTCATCATTAAGTCCTTCAGGAAATAATGTCTGGAAGGTGAAAATCCTAAAACATTCTCTTTTACTCAGAGTATTATTGATATCACCTCCCCTGTCTGATATCTTAACTTTCTCTACGCCACAAAATCTGAAGGTAGAAATGTCATGCTTCAGGTCATTGAAATGTACAGCGACTGGATGATCCCTGTCATTTCTCCTAATTAAACGTTTATGTTCAATGATTCTCTGTTTGAGAGAACAAGAAGTTTACCTACATAGCACAGCCCACATGGACATGTAATAATGTAGATGACACAGGTGGTGGAACACGTAATAATGTAATATATTTGGAACCGTTTTCCTGTGTGTGGGTGGCAGAAATATTCACATACATCATATTGTTGCACTGTGCGCATCCTCTAGATTTATAGCTACCATTTGGTAGAGGGGTAAAAGAGCCTGGCTAATTTTATTTTGTGAATGGCAGTTGGCATGAACCAGTTTATTGCGTAAATTACGACCTCTCCTATACACAATACGTGGTGGATACTTAAATTCAGTCGGCAAAGCTGGATCCGATGATAAAATATGCCAGTGTTTCTTGACCACACCTCCCACTTTTTGCAAATTCAAAGCAGATGTAGTTGTTAACATTTTATTTATTTTACTAGGCAAGTCAGTTAATATCAAATTTGTATTTTCAATGAGTGGCCTTTGGAACAGTGGGTTAACTGCCAGTTTTGTACCTTGTCAGCTCGGGGATTTGAACTTGCAACCTTTTGGTTACTAGTCCAACGCTCTAACCACTAGGCTACCGTGCCGCCACCGGAGAGTTCACAGGTAACTTACACAAAGCTGTGAACTATTTGAGGGACAAAAATGGTTGTGAAGTCTGGAGTCAGCTCACCAACCAAGACTTCACAAAATGGGACAAACACCAAATTGAGACTCTGCATGCAGAATTCTGCAAAATATCATCCATGTACAACGTAGAACACCAAATAATGCATGCAGAGCAGAATTAGGCTGATACCCACTAATTATCAAAATCCAGAAAAGAGACGTTAAATTCTACAACCACCTAAAAGGAAGTGATTCCCAAACATTCCATAACAAAGCCATCACCTACAGAGAGATAAACCTGGAGAAGAGTCCCCTAAGCAAGCTGGTCCCGGGGCTCTGTTCACAAACACAAACAAACCCCACAGAGCCCCAGGACAGCAGCACAATTTGACCCAATCAAATCATGAGAAAACAAAAAGATAATTACTCCCAGAAAACCAGAGCAAACTAGAATGCTATTTGGCCCTAAACAGAGAGTACACAGTGGCAGAATACCTGACCACTGTGACTGACCCAAACTTAAGGAAAGCTTTGACTATGTACAGACTCAGTGAGTATAGCCTTGCTATTGAGAAAGGCCGCCGTAGGCAGACCTGGCTCTCAAGAGAAGACATGCTATGTGCTCACTGTACACAAAATGATGTGGAAACTGAGCTGCACTTCCTAACCTCCTGCCCAATGTATGACCATATTAGAGAGACAAGATTTGTGACCTGTTGCCGCAAGAAAAAGGCAACCAGTGAAGAACAAACACCATTGTAAATACAACCCATATTTATGCTTATTTATTTTCCATTGTGTACTTTAACCATTTGTACATTGTTACAACACTATATATATATATATAATATGACATTTGTGATGTCTTTATTGTTTTGAAACTTCTGTATGTGTAATGTTTACTGTTAATTTTAAATTGTTTATTTCACTTTGTATATTATCTACCTCACTTGCTTTGGCAATGTTAACACATGTTTCCCATGCCTATAAAGCCCCTTGAATTGAATTGAATTGAGAGAGAGAGAGGAGAGGGGGGGATAGAGAGAGAGCGGGAGAGGGGGAGGGAGGGGGGAGGAACGAGAGAGGGAGAAAGAGAGCTAGAGAGAGACGGGGGGGGGGTGTAAAATCAAGTACTAGCAACCCTAGCAGTCCTTGAGCTGTGTGGAGAGGCATACCTTCAGAGCTGTACCTCTTGCTACTTCAATGGAAGTGTGTGTGTGTGTGTGTGTGTGTGTGTGTGTGTGTGTGTGTGTGTGTGTGTGTGTGTGTGTGTGTGTGTGTGTGTGTGTGTGTGTGTGTGTGTGTGTGTGTTCTGCAGCTAGCTTAATGGCGGTCTGTTTTATTGCAGGTCAGGGCCTCCGGCCGGTCTCAGCAATGTCTCTTCTCCCCAGACAGAGATAAAAAAAATAAAAAAAGAGATAAAAAGAAAGAGAGGAGTAGAATGGAGAGAGGGAAAGATAAATATGTTATGAAGGAGAGAGAGGGAGATAGAGATCAATATGTTAGGAAGAAGAGAGAGGGAGAGAGAGAGAGAGAGAGAGAGAGAGAGAGAGAGAGGGAGATAGACTGATAGAGAGAGAGAGAGATAGATAGAGAGAAAGAGAGAGAGAGATAGATAGAGAGATAAAGAGAGAGAGATAGATAGAGAGAGAGAGAGAGAGAGAGAGAGAGAGAGAGAGAGAGAGAGAGAGAAAAGCAAGGGAAATAAAGAAAGAAAGAAAGAAAGAAAGAACGAGAGAGAAAGGTGGAGGTACTGTATAATAAGGTGAGACAAATATATGAGCATAAAAAAGAGAAAGAAATAGAGTATAACAAGTTAAAACAAGTGATGTGAAGACAGATGTGACATGACTTCAGTACGACAGACTGGAATGTGACAGTCCAGTTTCAACCCACCACTCTGCAGTGGTGTAGCCAGACATTTGTTGGTGGGTGGGCCTCCTAGAAGGGGAATTTAGATTCCATCTGTTAGACTTGTTGTCCTTCCTACTACTTGTCACTTCATTGTGGAACTTGTTTCGGGGTTAGCACTACATTGCTAGCCATACCTTCTGTTTTTACTGTCTATAAAACAGGTCTGGCATTATATGGACTTTGGGATCGTTTTACAGTATCCTATCTCCAGCATTTACTGTTCTGCAGTAAACTTCCTATGGAACTCTAAGGGCTGATGTGGTAGTAGTTGTTCCCTAACCACAGATCTAGAATCAGATTGCTTTATGTTAGGGTCATTGGACAAATAGTACCTGACGCTATATCACTGGTTAGAGGTTTGGATCATATAGCAGAGACACATGGCGTATGTATTGTACTAATGTATATATGAAGGCTTTTGTTTTTTTACAGAATTCACTTTTTGAAAAAGTAGCATACAGTGTGTACCATATACAGTATATATACAGTACCAGTCAAAAGTTGGACACACATACTCATTCAAGGGTTTTACTTTTTTTATAACTATTTTCTGCATTGCAAAATAATAGTAAAGACATCAAAACTATGAAATAGCAAATACGGAATCATCTAGTACCAAAGTGTTAAACAAATCAACATATATTTTAGATTTTAGATTCTTCAAAGTAGCCACCCTTTGTCTTGATGACAGCTTTGCACACTCTTGGCATTCTCTTAACCAGCTTCATGAGGTAGTCACCTGGAATGCGTTTTAATTAACAGATGCTCCATGTTAGAAGTTAATTTGTGGAATTTCTTTCCTTCTCAATGCGTTTGAGCCAATCAGTTGTGTTGTGACAAGGTAGGGGTGGTATACAGAAGATAACCCTATTTGGTAAAAGACCAGGTTTTTTTGTCTCAAACAAAGAAACAGATACATATTTGCAGGTAATTTGAATCTATGCTGGCTTCCATTAAGAGCAGCAAGGTGACATGCTATAGAGCAGACGGTGCTACAAAATGTCACCCTGGGACCTTCCATCGCTGCTTACAGCCACCCAGGTCACGCTTGGGAGTGCGTGCGCGTGTGTGTGTCACAATCTAAGCCCTGTGTTCCATCCCTGTGTGAGTCACAGGTTCCACTCCGACAAGTTTCCACATCACAGGGGAGAGGCTGACCGAAAAGAGGAGAGGAAGAGTGGAGAACAGAGAACAGAGAAAACATGTAATGCTACTGTCCAGTGATAGGCTATGGATTGGGTTGCTCGGTCATCAAGAATCAATAGCTGTCGATTCCAAGAGAGAATAGAATAGAATAGCCTGCAACAGCATAGAACAGAATAGAATAAGCGTGTCCTCACTATTAGTAATAGCAAAATAACCACTAAATCTTATTTGTGCTTGGAACCTCCAGTCAAAACATCACTAGAATGAATATTACAGTTGAGGAGTTGAGGAGTTGTGTCTTTATACAATTTGTTTCTCCTTTCTTCTCACCTTTCCTCATATGGCTCATCCCTTCATCTCACCAGGGATAGACAGGCAGCAGGTCTGTCCTCCTCATCCCTTCATCTCACCAGGGATAGACAGGCAGCAGGTCTGTCCTCCTCATCCCTTCATCTCACCAGGGATAGACAGGCAGCAGGTCTGTCCTCCTCATCCCTTCATCTCACCAGGGATAGACAGGCAACAGGTCTGTCCTCCTCATCCCTTCATCTCACCAGGGATAGACAGGCAGCAGGTCTGTCCTCCTCATCCCATCATCTCACCAGGGATAGACAGGCAGCAGGTCTGTTCTCCTCATCCCATCATCTCACCAGGGATAGGCAGCAGGTCTGTCCTCCTCATCCCTTCATCTCACCAGGGATAGGCAGCAGGTCTGTCCTCCTCATCCCATCATCTCACCAGGGACAGGCAGCAGGTCTGTCCTCCTCATCCCATCATCTCACCAGGGATAGGCAGCAGGTCTGTCCTCCTCATCCCTTCATCTCACCAGGGATAGGCAGCAGGTCTGTCCTCCTCATCCCATCATCTCACCAGGGATAGGCAGCAGGTCTGTTCTCCTCATCCCATCATCTCACCAGGGATAGGCAGCAGGTCTGTCCTCCTCATCCCTTCATCTCACCAGGGACAGGCAGCAGGTCTGTCCTCCTCATCCCATCATCTCACCAGGGATAGGCAGCAGGCAGCAAGTCTGACTGTCTTTCTGTTATAGATCCTACTGATACCTGCCTGCTACTATGCCCGAACACAACACTGTATTTGTGTGTGTGTGTGTGTGTGTGTGTGTGTGTGTGTGTGTGTGTGTGTGTGTGTGTGTGTGTGTGTGTGTGTGTGTGTGTGTGTGTTTGTTCGCCACATGTGGTAAATTTCCCAATGGAGTCGTAGATTACACAGTGGTGTGACTAGAGGTATACAGGCACGGCTTTACCAGCTGACTGTCAAGGATGGATTTAAGAACATCACACACACACACACACACACACACACACACACACACACACACACACACACACACACACACACACACACACAACATGCTGGGAGCCCTTCTCGCCTGTGAAAGGTGTGATTTATAACGCCTCCATCCCTTCATCCAATCTCTCCGTTCGTGCTTCTGTAGTCTGCAAAGTGTGATTACCCATGTCTCACTGCAAGTATTGTCATTAAATAGTTGCTATGACAACATCATCTCCATCTCTGTCTTCGTGTAACATAGTCTGTGTGTTTTCTTGTCATTCTTGTTTTGTAATTTTGTAATTTTTCCTCACCTACAGAGAGAGAGGAAGAGAGAGAGGAAGAGCGAGAGAAGAAGAGAATTAGAAATGCAATTATTGTTTAGGTTGAAATAACAACTGCTGTGGTCTTAGATTGATTGAACACCACTCAGAGAGCTGTTGTCTGACCAACGCCTGATGAGAGACTGCTGTCTGACCGGGGCCTGATGAGACACTGTTGTCTGACCGGGGCCTGATGAGACACTGTTGTCTGTCCAGGGCCTCATGAGACACTGCTGTCTGGCCGGGGCCTGATGAGACACTGTTGTCTGGCCAGGGCCTGATGAGACACTGCTGTCTGGCCGGGGCCTGATGAGACACTGTTGTCTGGTCAGGGCCTGATGAGACACTGTTGTCTGGCCTGGGCCTGATGAGACACTGTTGTCTGGTCAGGGCCTGATGAGACACTGTTGTCTGGCCTGGGCCTGATGAGACACTGTTGTCTGACCGACGCCTGATGAGACACTGCTGTCTGACCAGGGCCTGATGAGACACTGTTGTCTGTCCAGGGCCTGATGAGACACTGTTGTCTGTCCAGGGCCTGATGAGACACTGTTGTCTGACCGGGGCCTGATGAGACACTGTTGTCTGTCCAGGGCCTGATGAGACACTGTTGTCTGGCCAGGGCCTGATGAGACACTGTTGTCTGTCCAGGGCCTGATGAGACACTGCTGTCTGACCGGGGCCTGATGAGACACTGCTGTCTGGCCGGGGCCTGATGAGACACTGCTGTCTGTCCAGGGCCTGATGAGACACTGCTGTCTGACCGGGGCCTGATGAGACTGTTGTCTGTCCAGGGCCTGATGAGACACTGTTGTCTGTCCAGGGCCTGATGAGACACTGATGTCTGTCCAGGGCCTGATGAGACACTGTTGTCTGTCCAGGGCCTGATGAGACACTGTTGTCTGTCCAGGGCATGATGAGACTGTTGTCTGTCCAGGGCCTGATGAGACTGTTGTCTGACCGGGGCCTGATGAGACTGTTGTCTGTCCAGGGCCTGATGAGACACTGTTGTCTGTCCAGGGCCTGATGAGACACTGTTGTCTGTCCAGGGCCTGATGAGACACTGCTGTCTGACCGGGGCCTGATGAGACACTGTTGTCTGTCCCGTGCCTGATGAGACACTGCTGTCTGACCAGGGCCTGATGAGACACTGTTGTCTGACCAGGGCCTGATGAGACACTGTTGTCTGTCCAGGGCCTGATGAGACACTGCTGTCTGACCGACGCCTGATGAGACACTGTTGTCTGTCCAGGGCCTGATGAGACACTGTTGTCTGTCCAGGGCCTGATGAGACACTGTTGTCTGTCCAGGGCCTGATGAGACACTGCTGTCTGACCGGGGCCTGATGAGACACTGTTGTCTGTCCAGGGCCTGATGAGACACTGTTGTCTGTCCAGGGCCTGATGAGACACTGTTGTCTGACCGGGGCCTGATGAGACACTGTTGTCTGTCCAGGGCCTCATGAGACACTGCTGTCTGGCCGGGGCCTGATGAGACACTGTTGTCTGGCCAGGGCCTGATGAGACACTGCTGTCTGGCCGGGGCCTGATGAGACACTGTTGTCTGGCCAGGGCCTGATGAGACACTGTTGTCTGGCCTGGGCCTGATGAGACACTGTTGTCTGACCGACGCCTGATGAGACACTGCTGTCTGACCAGGGCCTGATGAGACACTGTTGTCTGTCCAGGGCCTGATGAGACACTGTTGTCTGTCCAGGGCCTGATGAGACACTGTTGTCTGACCGGGGCCTGATGAGACTGTTGTCTGTCCAGGGCCTGATGAGACACTGTTGTCTGTCCAGGGCCTGATGAGACACTGTTGTCTGTCCAGGGCCTGATGAGACACTGCTGTCTGACCGGGGCCTGATGAGACACTGTTGTCTGTCCAGGGCCTGATGAGACACTGCTGTCTGACCAGGGCCTGATGAGACACTGTTGTCTGACCAGGGCCTGATGAGACACTGTTGTCTGTCCAGGGCCTGATGAGACACTGCTGTCTGACCGACGCCTGATGAGACACTGTTGTCTGTCCAGGGCCTGATGAGACACTGTTGTCTGTCCAGGGCCTGATGAGACACTGTTGTCTGTCCAGGGCCTGATGAGACACTGCTGTCTGACCGGGGCCTGATGAGACACTGTTGTCTGTCCAGGGCCTGATGAGACACTGTTGTCTGTCCAGGGCCTGATGAGACACTGTTGTCTGACCGGGGCCTGATGAGACACTGTTGTCTGTCCAGGGCCTCATGAGACACTGCTGTCTGGCCGGGGCCTGATGAGACACTGTTGTCTGGCCAGGGCCTGATGAGACACTGCTGTCTGGCCGGGGCCTGATGAGACACTGTTGTCTGGCCAGGGCCTGATGAGACACTGTTGTCTGGCCTGGGCCTGATGAGACACTGTTGTCTGACCGACGCCTGATGAGACACTGCTGTCTGTCCAGGGCCTGATGAGACACTGCTGTCTGACCGGGGCCTGATGAGACACTGCTGTCTGGCCGGGGCCTGATGAGACACTGTTGTCTGTCCAGGGCCTGATGAGACACTGCTGTCTGACCGGGGCCTGATGAGACACTGCTGTCTGGCCGGGGCCTGATGAGACACTGCTGTCTGTCCAGGGCCTGATGAGACACTGCTGTCTGACCGGGGCCTGATGAGACTGTTGTCTGTCCAGGGCCTGATGAGACACTGTTGTCTGTCCAGGGCCTGATGAGACACTGCTGTCTGTCCAGGGCCTGATGAGACACTGCTGTCTGACCGACGCCTGATGAGACACTGTTGTCTGTCCAGGGCCTGATGAGACACTTTTGTCTGTCCAGGGCCTGATGAGACACTGTTGTCTGTCCAGGGCCTGATGAGACACTGCTGTCTGACCGGGGCCTGATGAGACACTGCTGTCTGGCCGGGGCCTGATGAGACACTGCTGTCTGTCCAGGGCCTGATGAGACACTGCTGTCTGACCGGGGCCTGATGAGACTGTTGTCTGTCCAGGGCCTGATGAGACACTGTTGTCTGTCCAGGGCCTGATGAGACACTGATGTCTGTCCAGGGCCTGATGAGACACTGTTGTCTGTCCAGGGCCTGATGAGACACTGTTGTCTGTCCAGGGCCTGATGAGACTGTTGTCTGTCCAGGGCCTGATGAGACTGTTGTCTGACCGGGGCCTGATGAGACTGTTGTCTGTCCAGGGCCTGATGAGACACTGTTGTCTGTCCAGGGCCTGATGAGACACTGTTGTCTGTCCAGGGCCTGATGAGACACTGCTGTCTGACCGGGGCCTGATGAGACACTGTTGTCTGTCCAGGGCCTGATGAGACACTGCTGTCTGACCAGGGCCTGATGAGACACTGTTGTCTGACCAGGGCCTGATGAGACACTGTTGTCTGTCCAGGGCCTGATGAGACACTGCTGTCTGACCGACGCCTGATGAGACACTGTTGTCTGTCCAGGGCCTGATGAGACACTGTTGTCTGTCCAGGGCCTGATGAGACACTGTTGTCTGTCCAGTGCCTGATGAGACACTGCTGTCTGACCGGGGCCTGATGAGACACTGTTGTCTGTCCAGGGCCTGATGAGACACTGTTGTCTGTCCAGGGCCTGATGAGACACTGTTGTCTGACCGGGGCCTGATGAGACACTGTTGTCTGTCCAGGGCCTCATGAGACACTGCTGTCTGGCCGGGGCCTGATGAGACACTGTTGTCTGGCCAGGGCCTGATGAGACACTGCTGTCTGGCCGGGGCCTGATGAGACACTGTTGTCTGGCCAGGGCCTGATGAGACACTGTTGTCTGGCCTGGGCCTGATGAGACACTGTTGTCTGACCGACGCCTGATGAGACACTGCTGTCTGACCAGGGCCTGATGAGACACTGTTGTCTGTCCAGGGCCTGATGAGACACTGTTGTCTGTCCAGGGCCTGATGAGACACTGTTGTCTGACCGGGGCCTGATGAGACACTGTTGTCTGTCCAGGGCCTGATGAGACACTGTTGTCTGGCCAGGGCCTGATGAGACACTGTTGTCTGTCCAGGGCCTGATGAGACACTGCTGTCTGACCGGGGCCTGATGAGACACTGCTGTCTGGCCGGGGCCTGATGAGACACTGCTGTCTGTCCAGGGCCTGATGAGACACTGCTGTCTGACCGGGGCCTGATGAGACTGTTGTCTGTCCAGGGCCTGATGAGACACTGTTGTCTGTCCAGGGCCTGATGAGACACTGCTGTCTGTCCAGGGCCTGATGAGACACTGTTGTCTGTCCAGGGCCTGATGAGACACTGTTGTCTGTCCAGGGCCTGATGAGACTGTTGTCTGTCCAGGGCCTGATGAGACTGTTGTCTGACCGGGGCCTGATGAGACTGTTGTCTGTCCAGGGCCTGATGAGACACTGTTGTCTGTCCAGGGCCTGATGAGACACTGTTGTCTGTCCAGGGCCTGATGAGACACTGCTGTCTGACCGGGGCCTGATGAGACACTGTTGTCTGTCCAGGGCCTGATGAGACACTGCTGTCTGACCAGGGCCTGATGAGACACTGTTGTCTGACCAGGGCCTGATGAGACACTGTTGTCTGTCCAGGGCCTGATGAGACACTGCTGTCTGACCGACGCCTGATGAGACACTGTTGTCTGTCCAGGGCCTGATGAGACACTGTTGTCTGTCCAGGGCCTGATGAGACACTGTTGTCTGTCCAGGGCCTGATGAGACACTGCTGTCTGACCGGGGCCTGATGAGACACTGTTGTCTGTCCAGGGCCTGATGAGACACTGTTGTCTGTCCAGGGCCTGATGAGACACTGCTGTCTGACCGGGGCCTGATGAGACACTGCTGTCTGACCGGGGCCTGATGAGAGACTGTTGTCTGTCCAGGGCCTGATGAGACACTGCTGTCTGACTGGGGTCTGATGAGACACTGTTGTCTGGCCGGGGCTTGATGACTAACTATTGTCTGGCAGGGGCCTGATGAGACACTGCTGTCTGACTGGGGCCTGATGAGACACTGCTGTCTGGCCGTGGCTTGATGACTAACTATTGTCTGGCCGGGGCCTGATGAGACACTGTTGTCTGGCCGGGGCCTGATGAGACACTGTTGACTGTGACTATTTTAGACTTGCCTGTGTCACATTCATTTGGGCTGTTGAAAAAAACATTTTGATTAGGAAACACAAAAAGCGAATTTCCTGTTGGATATTTCAGTTGGATATTCTCTCCTTTTGAATGCTGGCGGTGCTTTCACTCTAGTGGTAGCATGAGACAGAGTCTACAACAAGTGGCTCAGGTAGTGCAGCTCATCCAGGATGGCACATCAATGCGAGCTGTGGCAAGAAGGTTTTCTGTGTCTGTCAGCGTAGTGTCCAGAGCATGGAGGCGCTACCAGGAGACAGGCCAGTACATCAGGAGACGTGGAGGAGGCCGTAGGAGGGCAACAACCCAGCAGCAGGACGGCTACTTCTGCCTTTGTGCAAGGAGGAGCAGGAGGAGCACTGCCAGAGCCCTGCAAAATGACCTCCAGCAGGCCACAAATGTGCATGTGCCTGCTTAAACGGTCAGAAACAGACTCCATGAGGGTGGTATGAGGGCCAGACGTCCACAGGTGGGGGTTGTGCTTACAGCCCAACACCGTGCAGGACGTTTGGCATTTGCCAGAGAACACCAAGATTGGCAAATTCGTCACTGGCGCCCTGTGCTCTTCACACATGAAAGCAGGTTCACACTGAGCACGTGACAGACGTGACAGAGTTTGGATACGTCGTGGAGAACGTTCTGCTGCCTGCAACATCCTCCAGCATGACCGGTTTGGCGGTGGGTCAGTCATGGTGTGGGGTGGCATTTCTTTGGGGTGCCGCACATCCCTCCATGTGCTCGCCAGAGGTAGCCTGACTGCCATTAGGTACCGAGATGAGATCCTCAGACCCCTTGTGAGACCATATGCTGGTGCGGTTGGCCCTGGGTTCCTCCTAATGCAAGACAATGATAGACCTCATGTGGCTGGAGTGTGTCAGCAGTTCCTGCAAGAGGAAGGCATTGATGCTATGGACTGGCCCGCCGTATGGACTGGCCCGCCCGTTCTCCAGACCTGAATCCAATTGAGCACATCTGGGACATCATGTCTCGCTGCATCCACCAACAGACTGTCCAGCGGATGCTTTAGTCCAGGTCTTGGATGGTCTCCTGAGGGATCTCCTCTGCCACCTCATCAGGAGCATGCCCAGGCATTGTAGGGAGGTCGTACAGGCACGTGGAGGCCACACACACCACTGAGCCTCATTTTGACTTGTTTTGAGGACATTACATCAAAGTTGGATCAGCCTGTAGTGTGGTTTTCCACTAATTTTGAGTGTGACTCCAAATTCAGACCTCCATGGGTTGATAAATTTGATTTCCATTGATAATTTTTGTGTGATTTTGTTGTCAGCACATTCAACTATGTAAAGAAAAAAGTATTTAATAAGAATATTTCATTCATTCAGATCTAGGATGTTATTTTAGTGTATATATATATATATACACACATCTTTTAAAATGATATTTTCCTTTACTTTATTATTTTCCTCTAACCCTAGCCAACTAATGGACAACAACACTTAGGCTTGTACTTCCAGCTCATACGTACTATATGTATTTTACGGAACCTTGGTCTTACTGTTATGGCATCTGCCATCTCCACTGGAATCTACTGAATTGGTGTTAAGTCTTGAACCATCTGCCATCTCCACTGGCATATACTGAATTGGTGTTAAGTCTTGAACCATCTGCCATCTCCACTGGAATCTATTGAATTGGTGTTAAGTCTTGAACCATCTGCCATATCCACTGGAATCTATTGAATTGGTGTTAAGTCTTGAACCATCTGCCATCTCCACTGGAATCTACTGAATTGGTGTTAAGTCTTGAACCATCTGCCATATCCACTGGAATCTATTGAATTGGTGTTAAGTCTTGAACCATCTGTCATCTCCACTGGATTCTACTGCATTGGTGTTAAGTCTTGAAGGCAGAATGTACCTGGATTATAATAGTGAATCCAAATGATTAGTCCATATGTTGGGCTGAGTACTATATTTCCCAGAATTGTATCTAAGGCCCCATAATATTGTTGTCTTGGATACATAATATGAGTGTGAGTGTGTATGTGGAGTGGATAGACCTGTGGATGACTTCTTGTTTTCTGTCTGATGGTTTCCTATGTGTTATTGTGCTGCATTGATTGTCCCCAGATTGCTACCGGAGGCGAGGAATGATCCACTGCAAATGGAGCTTTCCAGGATGTGATGCTCTGTTTATCTTAGATAGAGGGTGGAGAAGGGGGTGGTGAAAAGAGCGGGATGAGTGTAATATTGAAAGATTGGGGAGGATGAAAACGAGGAGTAAAATGGCAGCCAATTTAGAGCTGAGGAGAAATGGAGATGGAACTGGGGTGATTGGGCAATTTATAGAAACACCAGGGATTGTATTCAGCCTATGCTACATTTCCAACTGACACACACACGCACACACACACACACACACACACACACACACACACACACACACACACACACACACACACACACACACACACACACACACACACACACACACACACACACACACACACACACACACACACACACACACACACACACACACACACACACACACACTCCCATTACACATTTCTAGTAATGAGTGCAACTGTCCATGGTTTAACGTAGTACACACTGCCCTGTTACAGAGGGCCTTCATGTGTAGATTGTATCTGCTATGTCAGTCTTGTGTGCCCACTGTAAGAGCTGTTCACTAGCATGGTCTTCAAGACACACTACTCTGCTCTTCCATGACTCCCTCTGGCCATCTGAGAGTGAATCAGGTCAAACAGGGTTTTGCTTTTATTTGTCCTGTTTCACACATGTACAAGTGTGTAGTGTGTGGTGAAATGGAGATGTGTTTTTTTAATGCATATCCCACTTACCCTGAGACTGGGGTCAAAGGCCATGGTCAGCCATTATTGACAGCAGATCAATCGATTCTTCAACTTGCTGGCTCTGGGACTGAAAAAAGCAACCTTTCCGGTTATTGGCCCAACGCTCTAAGCGCTAGGCTACCTGCGTGTCTGTGTGTGTCTGAGGAATACAGTTTATATTGGCAGCTTTATGAAATGTGCTTGACATTGACTTTTTCTGCTTGATTCCATTTTGCTCTCAGCCTGTAAGACCTGATTCAGTTACTCCAGATATCGGTGTGTGTGTGTGTGGGTGTGTGTGTGTGGGTGTGTGTGTGTGGGTGTGTGTGTGTGCGCGTGTGTGTGTGTGTGTGCGTGTGTGTGTGTGTGTGTGTGTGTGTGTGTGTGTGTGTGTGTGTGTGTGAGAGAGAGAGAGAGAGAGAGAGAGAGAGAGAGAGAGAGAGAACATAGGGGATTAGCGAGAGGAATTGAGTGACACGGACAAAGAGAAAGATAAAAGGGGAATAGTGTAGAGTGAGAAAGACTATGAGGGAGAGATAGAGGAACCCTTGTGTGTCCAGTGGCTTATAAACAAGTCCATTATGGCTGATGGTGCATCAGTCTCCTCTCTCCCAGATGGTGTAAATGTACAGGGTGAGACACAGTGTATCAGTGTCCTCTCTCCCAGATGGTGTAAATGTACAGGGTGAGACATGGGGTATCAGTCTCCAGATGGTGTAAATGTACAGGGTGAGACACAGTGTATCAGTGTCCTCTCTCCCAGATGGTGTAAATGTACAGGGTGAGACATGGGGTATCAGTCTCCAGATGGTGTAAATGTACAGGGTGAGACACAGTGTATCAGTGTCCTCTCTCCCAGATGGTGTAAATGTACAGGGTGAGACATGGGGTATCAGTCTCCTCTCTCCCAGATGGTGTAAATGTACAGGGTGAGACACAGTGTATCAGTCTCCTCTCTCCCAGATGGTGTAAATGTACAGGGTGAGACACAGTGTATCAGTGTCCTCTCTCCCAGATGGTGTAAATGTACAGGGTGAGACATGGGGTATCAGTCTCCTCTCTCCCAGATGGTGTAAATGTACAGGGTGAGACACAGTGTATCAGTGTCCTCTCTCCCAGATGGTGTAAATGTACAGGGTGAGACAACTATAAGCACATATGTAATATGCTGTACACCTGGGAAAATAGCTGTGTGAGCACAAAAACACACACGCACAGTCTCTCTTTCTCTCTCTCTCTCTCTCTCTCTCCCTCTCTCGCTCACACACAATAGCATGTGCACACTCGCGCACACACGTGCACTCATACATGTACACACCCACAAGCACACTTTTCTCTGTATGTGTAAATTCTCAGCTCAACTCAACAAAGGAGATATGGCTCTAGCTGCCAATCCCCCCGTCCGCTCTCTGGCCTGGTTCTTTGTAAGGCTCAATACAAGTTTACTGGCACAATGTTTATTTAACAGGGCTGATACAGTATCTACCCATGTGTGTGTGTGTGTGTGTGTGTGTGTGTGTGTGTGTGTGTGTGTGTGTGTGTGTGTGTGTGTGTGTGTGTGTGTGTGTGTATGTGTGTGTTTGCGTGCGTGCGTGTATTCCCAGTCCTGCTGCTCTTTGCATTGTGAGGAGAGACAAGCTAACATACTGAGGTTAATACTGGATTCTTCTCTTATTCTTTTCTTTCTACACATCTATTCGGCACTAGATCTGCTGTGTGCTATTACGTAGATTAGTGGGGTTGGGGGTCAATATAAAGGCTGCACTGTTTACTTTATGTTTCAAATAAAAGGTGCAATATGGGTGTTTTCTTTGACATAGAGATAGAGAGACAGACAGATAGAAAAAAAGAGAGAGATAGAGAATGAGATAGAGAGAAAAAGAGAGAGAGAAAGACAGAGAGTGAGAAGTGTGAGAGAAACAGAGAGAGAGAGAAACAGAAGAGAGATAATGAGGGAGAGAGAGAGAGAAAGAGCGAGAGAGAGAGAAAGAGTGTGAGAGAGAGGAAGAGGGAGAGAGAGGGAGAGAGAGGATGAGAGAGAAAAGTGGACATACATTTGAGCCCACAAATTACACAGGCATCTGTGTGAACATTAACCTGGGGGAGGTACTTTTAGGTATCATGCATTCTAGACTTTTAGACATCCTTTTTTGAACACAGTGTCTTGAGCAAGACCCACGTTGGATGTTTACCTAATTACCACACATCTGACTTCTTCAGGGTACTGTGACTTCTTCAAGGCACTGTGACTTCTTCAGGGCACTGTGTCTTCTTCAGGGCACTGTGTCTTCTTCAGGGCACCGTGCCTTCTTCAGGGCACTGTGTCTACTTCAGGGTACTGTGACTTCTTCAGGGCACTGTGACTTCTTCAGGGCACTGTGACTTCTTCAGGGCACTGTGACTTCTTCAGGGCACTGTGACTTCTTCAAGGCACTGTGACTTCTTCAGGGTACTGTGACTTCTTCAGGGCACGGTGACTTCTTCAGGGCACTGTGTCTTCTTCAGGGCACCGTGCCTTCTTCAGGGCACTGTGTCTACTTCAGGGTACTGTGACTTCTTCAGGGCACTGTGACTTCTTCAGGGCACTGTGACTTCTTCAGGGCACTGTGACTTCTTCAGGGCACTGTGACTTCTTCAAGGCACTGTGACTTCTTCAGGGTACTGTGACTTCTTCAGGGCACGGTGACTTCTTCAGGGTACTGTGACTTCTTCAGGGTACTGTGACTTCTTCAGGGCACTGTGACTTCTTCAGGGCACTGTGACTTCTTCAGGGCACTGTGACTTCTTCAGGGTACTGTGACTTCTTCAGGGCACGGTGACTTCTTCAGGGTACTGTGACTTCTTCAGGGTACTGTGACTTCTTCAGGGTACTGTGACTTCTTCAGGGTACTGTGACTTCTTCAGGGCACTGTGACTTCTTCAGGGTACTGTGACTTCTTCAGGGCACTGTGACTTCTTCAGGGTACTGTGACTTCTTCAGGGTACTGTGACTTCTTCAGGGTACTGTGACTTCTTCAGGGTACTGTGACTTCTTCAGGGTACTGTGACTTCTTCAGGGCACTGTGACCTCTTCAGGGTACTGTGACTTCTTCAGGGCACTGTGACTTCTTCAGGGTACTGTGACTTCTTCAGGGCACGGTGACTTCTTCAGGGCACTGTGACTTCTTCAGGGCACTGTGACTTCTTCAGGGCACTGTGACTTCTTCAGGGCACTGTGACTTCTTCAGGGCACTGTGACTTCTTCAGGGCACGGTGACTTCTTCAGGGCACTGTGTCTTCTTCAGGGTACTGTGACTTCTTCAGGGCACTGTGACTTCTTCAGGGCACGGTGACTTCTTCAGGGCACTGTGTCTTCTTCAGGGTACTGTGACTTCTTCAGGGCACTGTGACTTCTTCAGGGCACTGTGACTTCTTCGGGGCACTGTGACTTTTTCAGGGTACTGTGACTTCTTCAGGGCACCGTGCCTTCTTCAGGGCACCGTGCCTTCTTCAGGGCACTGTGTCTACTTCAGGGTACTGTGACTTCTTCAGGGCACTGTGTCTACTTCAGGGTACTGTGACTTCTTCAGGGCACTGTGACTTCTTCAGGGTACTGTGACTTCTTCAGGGTACTTTGACTTCTTCAGGGCACTGTGACTTCTTCAGGGTACTGTGACTTCTTCAGGGCACTGTGACTTCTTCAGGGCACTGTGTCTACTTCAGGGTACTGTGACTTCTTCAGGGTACTGTGTCTTCTTCAGGGCACTGTGTCTACTTCAGGGTACTGTGACTTCTTCAGGGCACTGTGACTTCTTCAGGGCACTGTGACTTCTTCAGGGCACTGTGACATCTTCAGGGCACTGTGACTTCTTCAGGGTACTGTGATGGTGAAGATTTCTTGAGAGCTTGTATATCCTGTAGTGTGTGCAACTCTTTTTAAACATTTTATAACATATGTTTCCTACGCCAATAAAGCCCCTTTGAATTGAAAGAGAGACAGAGACAGAGACAGATACAGAGAGAGAGACAGAGACAGAGACAGAGACAGAGACAGAGAGAGACAGAGACAGAGCGAGAGAGAGAGACAGTGACAGAGACAGAGACAGAGAGAGAGACAGAGAGAGAGAGAGAGAGGGAGACAGAGACAGAGACAGAGATAGAGACAGAGAGAGAGACAGAGAGAAGGACAGAGACAGAGAGAGAGACAGAGAGAGAGACAGAGAGAGAGACAGAGACAGAGAGAGAGACAGAGACAGAGAGAGAGACAGAGAGAGACAGGGAGGGAGACAGAGACAGAGATAGAGACAGAGAGAGAGACAGAGAGAAGGACAGAGACAGAGAGAGAGACAGAGAGAGAGACAGAGAGAGAGACAGAGACAGAGAGAGAGACAGAGACAGAGAGAGACCGAGAGAGAGAGACAGAGACAGAGACAGAGAGAGAGACAGAGACAGAGACAAAGAGAGACAGAGAGGGAGACAGAGACAGAGACAGAGACAGAGAGAGAGACAGAGAGAGAGACAGAGACAGAGAGAGAGACAGAGAGAGAGACAGAGACAGAGAGAGAGACAGAGACAGAGAGAGA
>NC_088223.1:15393047-15400547 GCF_036934945.1 Oncorhynchus masou masou
CAGGGCTATTGTCTCTAATATTTTGACAGGGCTATTGTCTCTACTATTTTGACAGGGCTATTGTCTCTACTATTTTGACAGGGCTATTGTCTCTACTATTTTGACAGGGTTGTGTCTCTACTATTTTGACAGGGCTATTGTCTCTACTATTTTGACAGGCTTGTGTCTTTACTATTTTGACAGGGCTATTGTCTCTACTATTTTGACAGGGCTATTGTCTCTACTATTTTGACAGGGTTGTGTCTTTACTATTTTGACAGGGCTATTGTCTCTACTATTTTGACAGGGTTGTGTCTTTACTATTTTGACAGGGCTATTGTCTCTACTATTTTGACAGGGCTATTGTCTCTACTATTTTAACAGGGCTATTGTCTCTAATATTTTGACAGGGCTATTGTCTCTACTATTTTGACAGGGCTATTGTCTCTACTATTTTGACAGGGCTATTGTCTATACTATTTTGACAGGGCTATTGTCTCTACTATTTTGACAGGGCTATTGTCTCTACTATTTTGACAGAGCTATTGTCTCTACTATTTTGACAGGGTTGTGTCTTTACTATTTTGACAGAGCTATTGTCTCTACTATTTTGACAGGGTTGTGTCTTTACTCTTTTTACAGGGCTATTGTCTCTACTATTTTGACAGGGCTATTGGCTCTACTATTTTGACAGGGTTGTGTCTTTACTATTTTGACAGGGCTGTTGTCTCTACTATTTTGACAGGGCTATTGTCTCTACTATTTTGACAGGGCTATTGTCTCTACTATTTTGACAGGGCTATTGTCTCTACTATTTTGACAGGGCTATTGTCTCTACTATTTTGACAGAGCTATTGTCTCTACTATTTTGACAGGGTTGTGTCTTTACTATTTTGACAGAGCTATTGTCTCTACTATTTTGACAGGGTTGTGTCTTTACTATTTTTACAGGGCTATTGTCTCTACTATTTTGACAGAGCTATTGTCTCTACTATTTTGACAGGGTTGTGTCTTTACTATTTTGACAGAGCTATTGTCTCTACTATTTTGACAGGGTTGTGTCTCTACTATTTTTACAGGGCTATTGTCTCTACTATTTTGACAGGGCTATTGTCTCTACTATTTTGACAGGCTTGTGTCTTTACTATTTTGACAGGGCTATTGTCTCTACTATTTTGACAGGGCTATTGTCTCTACTATTTTGACAGGGTTGTGTCTTTACTATTTTGACAGGGCTATTGTCTCTACTATTTTGACAGGGCTATTGTCTCTACTATTTTGACAGGGTTGTGTCTTTACTATTTTGACAGGGCTATTGTCTCTACTATTTTGACAGGGCTATTGTCTCTACTATTTTGACAGGGTTGTGTCTTTACTATTTTGACAGGGCTATTGTCTCTACTATTTTGACAGTGCTATTGTCTCTACTATTTTGACAGGGCTATTGTCTCTACTATTTTGACAGGGTTGTGTCTTTACTATTTTGACAGAGCTATTGTCTCTACTATTTTGACAGGGTTGTGTCTTTACTATTTTGACAGGGCTATTGTCTCTACTATTTTGACAGGGCTATTGTCTCTACTATTTTAACAGGGCTATTGTCTCTAATATTTTGACAGGGCTATTGTCTCTACTATTTTGACAGGGCTATTGTCTCTACTATTTTGACAGGGCTATTGTCTATACTATTTTGACAGGGCTATTGTCTCTACTATTTTGACAGGGCTATTGTCTCTACTATTTTGACAGAGCTTTTGTCTCTACTATTTTGACAGCGTTGTGTCTTTACTATTTTGACAGAGCTATTGTCTCTACTATTTTGACAGGGTTGTGTCTTTACTATTTTTACAGGGCTATTGTCTCTACTATTTTGACAGGGCTATTGTCTCTACTATTTTGACAGGGTTGTGTCTTTACTATTTTGACAGGGCTATTGTCTCTACTATTTTGACAGGGCTATTGTCTCTACTATTTTGACAGGGCTATTGTCTCTAGTATTTTGACAGGGCTATTGTCTCTAGTATTTTGACAGGGCTATTGTCTCTACTATTTTGACAGGGCTATTGTCTCTACTATTTTGACAGAGCTATTGTCTCTACTATTTTGACAGGGTTGTGTCTTTACTATTTTGACAGAGCTATTGTCTCTACTATTTTGACAGGGTTGTGTCTTTACTATTTTTACAGGGCTATTGTCTCTACTATTTTGACAGAGCTTTTGTCTCTACTATTTTGACAGCGTTGTGTCTTTACTATTTTGACAGAGCTATTGTCTCTACTATTTTGACAGGGTTGTGTCTTTACTATTTTTACAGGGCTATTGTCTCTACTATTTTGACAGTGCTATTGTCTCTACTATTTTGACAGGGTTGTGTCTTTACTATTTTGACAGGGCTATTGTCTCTACTATTTTGACAGGGCTATTGTCTCTACTATTTTGACAGGGTTATTATCTTTACTATTTTGACAGGGCTATTGTCTCTACTATTTTGACAGGGCTATTGTCTCTACTATTTTGACAGGGTTGTGTCTTTACTATTTTGACAGGGCTATTGTCTCTACTATTTTGACAGGGCTATTGTCTCTACTATTTTAACAGGGCTATTGTCTCTAATATTTTGACAGGGCTATTGTCTCTACTATTTTGACAGGGCTATTGTCTCTACTATTTTGACAGGGCTATTGTCTCTACTATTTTGACAGGGCTGTGTCTTTAATATTTTTACAGGGCTATTGTCTCTACTATTTTGACAGGGCTATTGTCTCTACTATTTTGACAGGGTTGTGTCTTTACTATTTTGACAGAGCTATTGTCTCTACTATTTTGACAGGGTTGTGTCTCTACTATTTTGACAGGGCTATTGTCTCTACTATTTTGACAGGGCTATTGTCTCTAATATTTTGACAGGGTTGTGTCTTTACTATTTTGACAGGGCTATTGTCTCTACTATTTTGACAGGGCTATTGTCTCTACTATTTTGACAGGGTTATTATCTCTACTATTTTGACAGGGCTATTGTCTCTACTATTTTGACAGGGTTATTATCTCTACTATTTTGACAGGGTTATTATCTCTACTATTTTGACAGGGCTATTGCCTCTAATATTTTGACAGGGCTATTGTCTCTACTACTATTTTGACAGGGTTATTATCTCTACTATTTTGACAGGGTTATTATCTCTACTATTTTGACAGGGCTATTGTCTCTACTATTTTTACAGGGCTATTGTCTCTACTATTTTGACAGGGCTATTGTCTCTACTATTTTGACAGGGTTATTATCCCTACTATTTTGGCAGGGTTATTATCTCTACTATTTTGACAGGGCTATTGTCTCTACTATTTTGACAGGGCTATTGTCTCTACTATTTTGACAGGGCTATTGTCTCTACTATTTTGACAGGGCTATTGTCTCTACTATTTTGACAGGGTTATTATCTCTACTATTTTGACAGGGCTATTGCCTCTAATATTTTGACAGGGCTATTGTCTCTACTATTTTGACAGGGCTATTGTCTCTACTATTTTGACAGGGCTATTGTCTCTACTATTTTGACAGGGTTATTATCTCTACTATTTTGACAGGGCTATTGCCTCTACTATTTTGACAGGGCTATTGTCTCTAGTATTTTGACAGGGCTATTGTCTCTACTATTTTGACAGGGCTATTGTCTCTACTATTTTGACAGGGCTATTGTCTCTACTATTTTGACAGGGCTATTGTCTCTACTATTTTGACAGGGCTATTGCCTCTAATATTTTGACAGGGCTATTGTCTCTACTATTTTGACAGGGCTATTGCCTCTACTATTTTGACAGGGTTATTATCTCTACTATTTTGACAGGGTTATTATCTCTACTATTTTGACAGGGCTATTGTCTCTACTATTTTGACAGGGTTATTGTCTCTACTATTTTGATTGGGCTATTGTCTCTACTATTTTGACAGGGTTATTGTCTCTATTATTTTGACAGGGCTATTGTCTCTACTATTTTGACAGGGTTATTGTCTCTACTATTTTGACAGGGCTATTGTCTCTACTATTTTGACAGGGTTATTATCTCTACTATTTTGACAGGGTTATTGTCTCTACTATTTTGACAGGGTTGTGTCTCTACTATTTTGACAGGGTTATTGTCTCTACTATTTTTACAGGGTTGTGTAAGTGAGAACAGGAAACATTCTACAATATTATCTGTGTCATGTAATGTATTAAAAAAGGACAAGCACTCATTCGATTATGGTTTGCATCAATATAATCACTGACACTGAGAAGATGCTAGGGGGAACGTATGCCAATGTTGTGGTCTATAAAGAACTGTTGCTATGAACAACATTTAAGACAGAGCCTCAATTATTGCAAATCATAGTCAAGTGCTGGCGCTTTTTTCATATTCATGTGATCTAAAGCCATGACCAATAGGAGCAAGATCACCTCAGTGAAAAGGAAATAGACCTAGACGGGTTGGTGACGCCAAACAAAACTAATACAACCACTAATTGTTTCTTAAATAATAATATGATTATCAGACTGTGGAGTTTGTTCCTTTACATGGTATAAAATGACTGTGTTTGATGGGACTAGCCATGGAATAGCTTAGCAAGAAATGTTTGTGGAAAATAATTAGAGCTATTAAGTTTGTGAGGAGAAATGTAAGGCAAAACAGCTCACAGACACATCATCACATGCATTGACATTCTCTTCATGTATGATGATGTCACTAAATAATGTATTCCTGATTGATGACAGTTTTGCTACCTCTTGCTGTCATATGGTTACTCCTACTAAAAGGTAAAATCTCATGAACTCTTTTGGCGCAAAGTAGGGCTAGTCCTAGTCTCAGGTTTGACCTTGGTCATTCAACCGTGTGTGCCTCTTCCTTTTCCTCTTCCTGGGTGTATGTGCTGTCAGAACACCCTAATAAGGCATGGAAGCTTGGAGAACTGAACTGAAAAATAAATACTGCTGTTCAATAAAATATTGCTTTCCTCCTTTTAGGGATGTTTTTAATATCGCTGGTTATGGTAAAGTGTCGACTTACCGAGGATATACTGTGTGTGTGTGTGTGTGTGTGTGTGTGTGTGTGTGTGTGTGTGTGTGTGTGTGTGTGTGTGTGTGTGTGTGTGTGTGTGTGTGTGTGTGTGTGTGTGTGTGTGTGTGTGTGTGTGTGTGTGTGTGTGTGCATGTGCGTGTGTGTGTGCATGTGCGTGTGTGTGTGCGTGTGTGTGTGTGTGTGTGTGTGCGTGTGTGTGGCAATTCAGAGCGAGGCTCAGTGTTTTATTGTCATATGTGCCTAGTTTAGCCAACTTACCGGAAAATAGCCCTTTGTTCATGTCTGGGTTCTTTATTCCTAGCTTTGTTTATCTCAGGACATTTGAATGAAAAATGGTGGACACAATTCCACACAGCAGATCACAGAAAGAAAAGCCGAATAGCAACAGCAGTAGTTAAATTGTCCATCACAATACAATGATATGACTTTACACTATTCCATGCCACAGTTACTTACAACTCCTGTTCTCTATTCCTTTATCCAGACTCCTACTCATACCCCTACTCAGACCCCTACTCAGACCCCTACTCAGACCCCTACTCAGACTCCTACTCAGACTCCTACTCATACCCCTACTCAGACCCCTACTCAGACCCCTACTCAGACCCCTACTCAGACCCCTACTCAGACCCCTACTCAGACCCCTACTCAGACCCCTACTCAGACTCCTACTCAGACTCCTACTCATACCCCTACTCAGACCCCTACTCAGACCCCTACTCAGACCCCTACTCAGACCCCTACTCAGACCCCTACTCATACCCCTACTCATACCCCTACTCAGACCCCTACTCAGACCCCTCTTAGACCCCTACTCAGACCCCTCTTAGACCCCTACTCAGACCCCTACTCAGACCCCTACCCAGACCCCTACTCAGACCCCTACTCAGACCCCTACCCAGACCCCTACTCATACCCCTACTCAGACCCCTACTCATACCCCTACTCAGACCCCTACTCAGACCCCTACCCAGACCCCTACTCATACCCCTACTCATACCCCTACTCAGACCCCTACCCAGACCCCTACTCAGACCCCTACCTAGACCCCTACTCAGACCCCTACTCAGACCCCTACCCAGACCCCTACTCAGACCCCTACTCAGACCCCTACCCAGACCCCTACTCATACCACTACTCAGACCCCTACTCAGACCCCTACTCAGACCCCTACTCAGACCCATACCCAGGCCCCTACTCATACTCCTACTCAGACCCCTACTCAGACCCCTACTCAGACCCCTACTCAGACCCCAACTCAGACCCCTACCCAGACCCCTACCCAGACCCCTACTCAGACCCCTACTCAGACCCCTCTTAGACCCCTACTCAGACCCCTCTTAGGCTCCTACTCAGACCCCTACCCAGACCCCTACTCAGACCCCTACCCAGACCCCTACTCAGACCCCTACTCAGACCCCTACTCAGACCCCTCTTAGACCCCTACTCAGACCCCTCTTAGACCCCTACTCAGACCCCTCTTAGGCTCCTACTCAAGACCCCTACCCAGACCCCTACTCAGACCCCTACTCATACCCCTACTCAGACCCATACCCAGGCCCCTACTCAGACCCCTCTTAGACCCCTACTCAGACCCCTACTCAGACCCCTACTCAGACCCCTACCCAGACCCCTACTCAGACCCCTACCCAGACCCCTACCCAGACCCCTACTCAGACCCCTACTCAGACCCCTACTCATACCCCTACTCAGACCCCTACTCAGACCCCTCTTAGACCCCTACTCAGACCCCTCTTAGACCCCTACTCATACCCCTACTCAGACCCCTACCCAGACCCCTACTCAGACCCCTACTCAGACCCCTACTCATACCCCTACTCAGACCCCTACTCAGACCCCTACTCAGACCCCTCTTAGACCCCTACTCAGACCCCTCTTAGACCCCTACTCATACCCCTACTCAGACCCCTACTCAGACCCCTCTTAGGCTCCTACTCAGACCCCTACCCAGACCCCTACTCAGACCCCTACTCAGACCCCTACTCAGACCCCTACCCAGACCCCTACTCAGACCCCTACTCAGACCCCTACTCAGACCCCTACCCAGACCCCTACTCAGACCCCTACTCAGACCCCTACCCAGACCCCTACTCAGACCCCTACTCAGACCCCTACTCAGACCCCTACTCAGACCCCTCTTAGGCTCCTACTCAGACCCCTACCCAGACCCCTACTCAGACCCCTACTCATACCCCTACTCAGACCCCTACTCAGACCCCTACTCAGACCCCTCTTAGGCTCCTACTCAGACCCCTACTCAGACCCCTACTCAGACCCCTACTCAGACCCCTACTCAGACCCCTACTCAGACCCCTCTTAGACCCCTACTCATACCCCTACTCAGACCCCTACTCAGACCCCTACTCAGACCCCTCTTAGACCCCTACTCATACCCCTACTCAGACCCCTACTCAGACCCCTACTCAGACCCCTACCCAGACCCCT
>NC_088223.1:15405547-15430547 GCF_036934945.1 Oncorhynchus masou masou
ACTTCTATACCTCTCCCTTCTCAAGTCACAGCATTAATGTAAGATGTATAGACGTGAAAGAAGTAAACCTGTCTGTCTGTCTGTCTGTCTGTCTGTCTGTCTGTCTGTCTGTCTGTCTGTCTGTCTCCCTCTCTCTGTCTCTCCAGGTGACCCTGCGGCGGAGGAGTGGTCTCAGTGGAGTGTGTGTTCGTTAACATGTGGTCAGGGTTGGCAGGTGAGGACCCGCTCGTGTGTGTCCTCTCCCTACGGAACCCTGTGTAGTGGCGCCCTGAGAGAGACACGTATGTGTAACAATACAGCCACCTGCCCCGGTGACCCAGCACTGAGCTCAGGTAGGCATGACAATGTACACCCATTGCACAGACAGACACACACACTGTAAAAACCACTGGTACAGTACCTATCCAATGTGTGAGACTGCATGAGTATGTCATTCTATAGTCCCCTCTCTGTGGAACCTGGCCTTCTATAGTCCCCTCTCTGTGGAACCTGGCCTTCTATAGTCCCCTCTCTGTGGAACCTGGCCTTCTATAGTCCCCTCTCTGTGGAACCTGGCCTTCTGTAGTCCCCTCTCTGTGGAACCTGGCCTTCTATAGTCCCCTCTCTGTGGAACCTGGCCTTCTGTAGTCCCCTCTCTGTGGAACCTGGCCTTCTATAGTCCCCTCTCTGTGGAACCTGGCCTTCTATAGTCCCCTCACTGTGGAACCTGGCTTTGTCTGGCTGTTCACTCATTATATACTCCAATCCACAGGATGTGTGTGGGTGTGTGTCTGTGTCTGCATGCGTGCCCGTGTGTGTGCTTGTGTGTGTGTGTGTGTGTGTGTGTGTGTGTGTGTGTGTGTGTGTGTGTGTGTGTGTGTGTGTGTGTGTGTGTGTGTGTGTGTGTGTGTGTGTGTGTGTGTGTGTGTGATCTATCCCAGATAAAGATCACTTCTCTGAGTGTGATAAAACTATGAAGTGTATTGTGATGCTTATCATAACCATTAATTATTGTAAATCTTAGCTATTGATCTTCATTACAAAGCTGATCAACAGGTCCTGTTTTTGCTTTGAAGTGTGTGTGTGTGTCCGTGTGTGTGTGTTTACAGCATACACTCTATGTGTGTGTGTGTGTGTGTGTGTGTGTGTGTGTGTGTGTGTTTTACAGCATACACTCTATGTGTGTGTGTGTGTGTGTGTGTGTGTGTGTGTGTGTGTGTGTGTGTGTGTGTGTGTGTGTGTGTGTGTGTGTGTGTGTGTGTGTGTGTGTGTTTACAGCATACACTCTATGTGTGTGTGTGTGTGTGTGTGTGTGTGTGTGTGTGTGTGTGTGTGTGTGTGTGTGTGTGTGTGTGTGTGTGTGTGTGTGTGTGTGTGTGCGTGTTTACAGCATACACTCTATGTGTGTGTGTGTGTGTGTGTTTACAGCATACACTCTATGTGTGTGTGTGTGTGTGTGTGTGTGTGTGTGTGTGTGTGTGTGTGTGTGTGTGTGTGTGTGTGTGTGTGTGTGTGTGTGTGTGTGTGTGTGTGTGTGTGTGTGCGTGTTTACAGCATACACTCTATGTGTGTGTGTGTGTGTGTGTTTACAGCATACACTCTATGTGTGTGTGTGTGTGTGTGTGTGTTTACAGCATACACTCTATGTGTGTGTGTGTGTGTGTGTTTACAGCATACACTCTATGTGTGTGTGTGTGTGTGTGTGTGTTTACAGCATACACTCTATGTGTGTGTGTGTGTGTGTGTTTACAGCATACACTCTATGTGTGTGTGTGTGTGTGTGTGTGTGTGTGTGTGTGTGTGTGTGTGTGTGTGTGTGTGTGTGTGTGTGTGTGTGTGTGTGTGTGTGTGTGTGTGTGTGTGTGCGTGTTTACTGTCTTCCTGAGGGAAAAGCAACAACAGTTTCCTTCCCTGTCGGTGCATATGCTAATCTTGTTATTATGCAAATGTTAGAATGTGATTTGTTTGGCTAAGTGGTTCATTTTCCATCCAGCGCCAATATGAATTCCCTAAAGTCGTCCTTTGATGAGAGATTGGTTGCTGTTTTGTACATGATTAAATTTTTTATTTAATTTTTTTCAAGCCTCTCAGACCTGTTTTTGGGGGGATTAGGTGAATTGAGCGGGTAGGAGGGAGGGAGGGAGGGTAATTAAAGTGGACGGTGACCGTGGGGTAGGTTAGGGGCTCAGCGTTTGATTGGCTGTTTCCTGCATGGGGGCATGGAGTGAAGGAGGGTATGGAGTGAAGGAGGGATGAAGTGAAGGAGGTATGGAGTGAAGGAGGTATGGAGTGATGGAGGGTATGGAGTGAAGGAGGTATGGAGTGAAGGTTGGTATGGAGTGAAGGAGGGATGGAGTGAAGGAGGGATGGAGTGAAGGAGGGATGGAGTGAAGGAGGGATGGAGTGAAGGAGGGATGTAGTGATAGAGGGTATGGAGTGATGGAGGGTATGGAGTGAAGGAGTTTATGGAGTGAAGGAGGGATGTAGTGAAGGAGGGATGGAGTGAAAGAGGGATGGAGTGAAGGAGGGATGGAGTGAAGGAGGGTATGGAGTGAAGGAGGGATGGAGTGAAGGAGGGATGGAGTGAAGGAAGGATGGAGTGAAGGAGGGATGGAGTGAAGGAGTTATGGAGTGAAGGAGGGATGGAGTGAAGGAGGTATGGAGTGAAGGAGTTTATGGAGTGAAGGAGGGTATGGAGTGAAGGAGGGTATGGAGTGAAAGAGGGTATGGAGTGAAGGAGGGATGGAGTGAAGGAGGTATGGAGTGAAGGAGGTATGGAGTGAAGGAGGGATGGAGTGAAGGAGGGATGGAGTGATGGAGAGTATGGAGTAGGGGGGTATGGAGTGAAGGAGTTTATGGAGTGAAGGAGGGTATGGAGTGAAGGAGGGATGGAGTGAAGGTGGGATGGAGTGAAGGAGGTATGGAGTGAAGTAGGGATGGAGTGATGGAGGGTATGGAGTGAAGGAGGGATGGAGTGAAGGAGGGGATGGAGTGAAGGAGGGATGGAGTGAAGGAGGGTATGGAGTGAAGGAGGGATGGAGTGAAGGAGGGGGTGGAGTGAAGGAGGGATGAGTGAAGAAATTTATGAAGTGAAGGAGGGATGGAGTGAAGGAGGGGTGGATTGAAGGAGGGGGTGGAGTGAAGGAGGGATGGAGTGAAGGAGGGATGGAGTGAAGAAGGGTATGGAGTAAAGGAGAGTATGGAGTGAAGGATGGATGGATTGAAGGAGGGGGTGTAGTGAAGGAGGGTATAGAGTGAAGGAGGGATGGAGTGAAGGAGGGATGGAGTGAAGGAGGGTTGGAAGGATGGAGGTCTGCATGATTCATATAGTTTATTAATCTCTTTACCTCTCTAATCACACAGTGTGGTTGTACACACACGGACCGGTACCAACAAACACACCAGCCGGAAGCAACAAACACACACCAACCTATTACCACTCAAAGTAGCCTACGGCTGTGAACCCTGAGTATGAATTCATGATTTGGAGAGCACTCTGTTCAGGTCTACATCTTAGCCAAGTTTGTGTGTGTGTGTGTGAGTGTGTGTGTGTGTGTGTGTGTGTGTGTGTGTGTGTGTGTGTGTGTGTGTGTGTGTGTGTGTGTGTGTGTGTGTGTGTGTGTGTGTGTGTGTGTGTGTGTGTGTGTGTCTTTGGGGTGTTACTGAGAAGTAGATCTAGTCATTATTTCTCCATTTTTGTCATCTAAATGAAGATGATATAGATAATCCATTTTGAATATTGTCCTTAACACTTGACAAAGATTCAACTTGGAAAACATTGCCCAGGCAAAATATTGTGTTTGAAATTGCGCCAAAGTAACCGTTTTAGATTAGCAGAGATAGAGAATTCCTCAGGTTCTCCTCTCCTTACACACAAACACTATTAGAGGTTCTCCTCTCCTTACTCTCCTTACACACAAACACTATTAGAGGCTCTCCCAACTCTCCTTTCACACAAACACTATTAGAGGCTCTCCCTACTCTCCTTACACACAAACACTATTAGAGGCTCTCCCTACTCTCCTTACACACAAACACTATTAGAGGCTCTCCTTACTCTCCTTACACACAAACACTATTAGAGGCTCTCCCAACTCTCCTTACACACAAACACTATTAGAGGCTCTCCTTACTCTCCTTACACACAAACACTATTAGAGGCTCTCCTTACTCTCCTTACACACAAACACTATTAGAGGCTCTCCTTACTCTCCTTACACACAAACACTATTAGAGGCTCTCCTTACTCTCCTTACACACAAACACTATTAGAGGCTCTCCTTACTCTCCTTACACACAAACACTATTAGAGGCTCTCCTTACTCTCCTTACACACAAACACTATTAGAGGCTCTCCCAACTCTCCTTACACACAAACACTATTAGAGGCTCTCCCAACTCTCCTTACACACAAACACACTAAAACTTAGAGGCTCTCCTCTCCCTACTCTCCTCACACACAAACACTATTAGAGGCTCTCCCAACTCTCCTTACACACAAACACACTAAAACTTAGAGGCTCTCCTCTCCCTACTCTCCTTACACACAAACACACTAAAACTTAGAGGCTCTCCTCTCCCTACTCTCCTCACACACAAACATACTAAAACTTAGAGGCTCTCCTCTCCCTACTCTCCGTACACACAAACACACTAAAACTTAGAGGCTCTCCTCTCCATACTCTCCGTACACACAAACACACTAAAACTTAGCGGCTCTCCTCTCCCTAATCTCCTTACACACGAACACACGGACACTTACAGGCTCTCCTCTCCCTACTCTGTTAGCACCTGCACACATTGACACACATTATCCAAAGACACGCACACCCCAATGTTCCTGAGTCGTTAGTGCTACATGATCTCTCCATGTGTGATGTTAATATAAGGATGGCAATTATTAATATGTGTAGGTCAATGTAATTCAGAAGCATGCAGTCAAACTGTCACATTGGATCACAAGTGGACACACACATACACACAAACACACACACACACACACACACACACACACACACACACACACACACACACACACACACACACACACACACACACAGTGTAGTAATTTAATAATGTACTACTCTATTCATATCATTCTCCATACGTTTCCATGCATGCTTCCTGATTTAGCTCACACACACATATACATGCACGCACATATATTACTATATACAGTTGAAGTTGGAAGTTTACATACACCTCAGCCAAATACATTTAAACTCAGTTTTTCACAATTCCTGACATTTAATCAGAGTAAAAATGCCCTGCATTAGGTCAGTTAGGATCACCAATTTATTTTAAGAATGTGAAATGTCAGTATACAGTTTTTCCCAATTGCTAAAACACAATTTTGCAAACTAGGCTGGTTTTATCAAAATACTTAACACAACTCACAAAACACCTCATATACAGTGGGGCAAAAAAGTATTTAGTCAGCCACCAATTGTGCAAGTTCTCCCACTTAAAAAGATGAGAGAGGCCTGTAATTTTCATCATAGGTACACTTCAACTATGACAGACAAAATTTGGAAAAAAATCCAGAAAATCACATTGTAGTATTTTTAATGAATTTATTTGCAAATTATGGTGGAAAATAAGTATTTGGTCAATAACAAAAGTGTATCTCAATACTTTGTTATATACCCTTTGTTGGCAATGACAGAGGTCAAAAGTTTTCTGTAAGTCTTCACAAGGTTTTCACACACTGTTGCTGGTATTTTGGCCCATTCCTCCATGCAGATCTCCTCTAGAGCAGTGATGTTTTGGTGCTGTTGCTGGGCAACACGGACTTTCAACTCCCTCCAAAGATTGATCTGGAGACTGGCTAGGCCACTCCAGGACCTTGAAATGCTTCTTACAAAGCCACTCCTTCGTTGCCCGGGCAGTGTGTTTTTGGGATCATTGTCATGCTGAAAGACCCAGCCACGTTTCATCTTCAATGACCTTGCTGATGGAAGGAGGTTTTCACTCCAAATCTCACGATACATGGCCCCATTCATTCTTTCCTTTACACGGATCAGTCGTCCTGGTCCCTTTGCAGAAAAACAGACCAAAGCATGATGTTTCCGCCCCCAGGCTTCACAGTAGGTATGGTGTTCTTCGCATGCAACTCAGCATTCTTTGTTCTCCAAACACAACGAGTTGAGTTTTTACCAAAAAGTTATATTTTGGTTTCATCTGACCATATGACATTCTCCCAATCTTCTTCTGGATCATCCAAATGCTCTCTAGCAAACTTCAGACGGGCCTGGACATGTACTGGTTTAAGCATGGGGACACGTCTGGCACTGCAGGATTTGAGTCCATGGCGGCGTAGTGTGTTACTGATGGTAGGTTTTTTACTTTGGTCCCAGCTCTCTGAAGGTTATTCACTAGTTCCCCACATGTGGTTCTAGGATTCTCGTGATCATTTTGACCCCACGGGGTGAGATCTTGCGTGGAGCCCCAGATCGAGGGAGATCTTCAGTGGTCTTGTATGTCTTCCATTTCCTACAAATTGCTCCCACAGTTGATTTATAAAAACCAAGCTTCTTACCTATTGCAGATTCAGTCTTCCCAGCCTGGTGCAGGTCTAATTTTGTTTCTGGTGTCCTTTGACAGCTCTTTGGTCTTGGCCATAATAGAGTTTGGAGTGTGACTGTTTGAGGTTGTGGACAGGTGTCTTTTATACTGATAACAAGTTCAAACAGGTGCCATTAATACAGGTAACGAGTAGAGAACAGAGGAGCCTCTTAAAGAAGAAGTTACAGGTCTGTGAAAGCCAGAAATCTTCCTTGTTTGTAGGTGACCAAATACTTATTTTCCACCATAATTTGCAAATAAATTCATAAAAAATGTGATTTTCTGCTTTTTTTTCCTCATTTTGTCTGTCATAGTTGAAGTGTACCTATGATAGAAATTACAGGCCTCTCTCATCTTTTTAAGTGGGAGATCTTGCACAATTGGTGGCTGACTAAATACTTTTTTGCCCCACTGTATCCTGCAAAATGAAGCACTGCAACCAAAACCACATATAGCATTATCAAAATCAAACGTTTGCACGAAATCGCACACACTTCATTCATATTACCAGATTTTTGTCTAACCAACTACACACTGTTGGGCATAATGAAAAGCATTCTCATCTTTAGCATGCTTTGCCATAATTGTTCAAATTGTTCAAAATGCACAGAAATATTTGCAGATACACACACATGCTGTTGAAACATTATTATGTATTTTTTTTAAACTGTATTTTTTGTGAAGAATCAACAACAAGTGGGACACAATCATGTAGTGGAACGACATTTATTGGATATTTCAAACTTTTTTAACAAATCAAAAACTGAAAAATTGGGCGTGCAAAATTATTCAGCCCCCTTAAATTAATACTTTGTAGCGTCACCTTTTGCTGCGATTACAGCTGTAAGTCGCTTGGGGTATGTCTCTATCAGTTTTGCATATCGAGAGACTGACATTTTTTCCCATTCCTCCTTGTAAAACAGCTCGAGCTCAGTGAGGTTGGATGGAGAGCATTTGTGAACAGCAGTTTTCAGTTCTTTCCACAGATTCTCGATTGGATTCAGGTCTGGACTTTGACTTGGCCATTCCAACACCTGGATATGTTTATTTTTTAACCATTCCATTGTAGATGTTGCTTTATGTTTTGTATCATTGTCTTGTTGGAAGACAAATCTCCGTCCCAGTCTCAGGTCTTTTGCAGACTCCATCAGGTTTTCTTCCAGAATGGTCCTGTATTTGGCTCCATCCATCTTCCCATCAATTTTAACCATCTTCACTGTCCCTGCTGAAGAAAAGCAGGCCCAAACCATGATGCTGCCACCACCATGTTTGACAGTGGGGATGGTGTGTTCAGTGTGATGAGCTGTGTTGCTTTTACGCCAAACATAACTTTTTGCATTGTTGCCAAAAAGTTCAATTTTGGTTTCATCTGACCAGAGCACCTTCTTCCACATGTTTGGTGTGTCTCCCAGGTGGCTTGTGGCAAACTTTAAACAACACTTTTTATGGACATCTTTAAGAAATGGCTTTCTTCTTGCCACTCTTCCATAAAGGCCAGATTTGTGCAACATACGACTGATTGTTGTCCTATGAACAGAGTCTCCCACCTCAGCTGTAGATCTCTGCAGTTCATCCAGAGTGATCATGGGCCTCTTGGCTGCATCTCTGATCAGTCTTCTCCTTGTATGAGCTGAAAGATTAGAGGGATGGCCAGGTCTTGGTAGATTTGCAGTGGTCTGATACTCCTTACATTTCAATATCATCGCTTGCACAGTGCTCCTTGGGATGTTTAAAGCTTGGGAAATCTTTTTGTATCCAAATCCGGCTTTAAACTTCTTCACAACAGTATCTCGGACCTGTCTGGTGTGTTCCTTGTTCTTCATGATGCTCTCTGCGCTTTTAACGGACCTCTGAGACTATCACAGTGCAGGTGCATTTATACGGAGACTTGTTTACACACAGGTGGATTGTATTTATCATCATTAGTCATTTAGGTCAACATTGGATCATTCAGAGATCCTCACTGAACTTCTGGAGAGAGTTTGCTGCACTGAAAGTAAAAGGGCTGAATAATTTTGCACGCCCAATTTTTCAGTTTTTGATTTGTTAAAAAAGTTTGAAATATCCAATAAATGTCGTTCCACTTCATGATTGTGCCCCACTTGTTGTTGATTCTTCACAAAAAAATACAGTTTTATATCTTTATATTTGAAGCCTGAAATGTGGCAAAATGTCGCAAAGTTCAAGGGGGCCGAATACTTTCGCAAGGCACTGTATGCTCGTCTGACCTCTTTGTTTCTTTGGGAGTTTCTCTCAAACGGCACCTTATATATAAAGTTGTTTCATTCTGATCTGGTTTCGCTTGAGCATGCGAGCCAATGTGGACAGACTGACTCGTTGAATGTTATTGAATATGGTGTTGTCTTGGATGATGTGGCTTTGAATTTCTCGTAATCTGATTTCATTATTTTCCAAAACCAAGTTTACAATGGCAGTGTAATGGATGTCGTTGGGAGAAAGAGAGGAGGACCAGCGTGGTAAGTGTTCATGATGATGTTTAATTAAAACTCAGAACACTAAACAATAAATGACAACGTGAATTTACAAAACCAAAACAGTACCGTGTGGCCCAAACACTCACACGGACACAAACACCCACAAACCAACAGTGAAACCCCGGCTACCTAAGTATGATTCTCAATCAGAGACAACTAACGACACCTGCCTCAGATTGAGAACCATACTAGGCCGAACACAAAAACCGACATAGAAAAGCAAACATAGACTGCCCACCCCAACTCACGCCCTGACCATACAAAAACAAAGAATAAAATAACAGAACTATGGTCAGAACGTGACAGGCAGCTTACTGTAAACCGGTGAACATTTGGCCCCTTCCTCCACCGTGGTTGCGTCTCTCAGTCCTTTAGAAAAACATAAAAACAAATATATAGGGCTTGGACAATGCAGCCTAAAGATATTTCACCCACAGTAGAGTAAATTCTACAGGACATTTGTGCAGTTAGTGCATGACATCTGCCATTCATGAAGTAAACAGGTGTCACCCACCTGATACACTATGACATGGGGTGTACTACATAGTGTGAAACACATTTTGGTTACACTCCTGTACTCCAGTCTCAATGTCCGGATGACACAGGCAACAGTAAAATGGTTCAAGTTGGGCTGCACTCTCTGTCCAGCCTCTCGCATTTTCAGCCCATGGTTGATGACATGATCAACAAAGGTTGCCCTGATTTCACTCTCTGTCCAGCCTCTCACATTGTCAGCCCATGGTTGATGACATGATCAACAAAGGTTGCTCTGATTTCACTCTCTGTCCAGCCTCTCACATTGTCAGCCCATGGTTGATGACATGATCAACTCAGGTTGCCCTGATTTCACTCTCTGTCCAGCCTCTCACATTGTCAGCCCATGGTTGATGACATGATCAACTCAGGTTGCTCTGATTTCACTCTCTGTCCAGCCTCTCACATTGTCAACCCATGGTTGATGACGTGATCAACTCAGGTTGCTCTGATTTCACTCTCTGTCCAGCCTCTCACATTGTCAGCCCATGGTTGATGACGTGATCAACTCAGGTTGCTCTGATTTCACTCTCTGTCCAGCCTCTCACATTGTCAGCCCATGGTTGATGACATGATCAACTCAGGTTGCTCTGATTTCACTCTCTGTCCAGCCTCTCACATTGTCAGCCCATGGTTGATGACGTGATCAACTCAGGTTGCTCTGATTTCATTTGAAAGTTGTTGTCTTCTCTGGCCATGAACTCCTCTACCAGCTCTACCCCTACCTCTCATTCTTCCTCCCCCTCTCATTGTCACCCTCCCTCTTCCTCTTCCTCTTCCTCCCTCTGCAACGGCTTCCATTGTTGTTTGTAAAACATAATCTGTGGTATTTTCACAGTGCTTACTTCCTGATTGAAGTGGTAACATTTAACCAGAGGTGTTTGGCCAGGTGGCACATGTATTGGCATATTAGCTCATGTAGTGTAATTTTGAATGGCAGTGTTTTGAAATGGCAAACATGTGACTTTATGTCAGATTGTTGTGTTTTACGCAGAGAACCATGTGCAGTGCATTTAAAAAGTGCCATTTTGAATTGCAAAATGTGTGTAAAGCAGAAAATGTGTTTAGACTTTTGGAGACTTGAGAAGAGGTTTTGCTCTCTGTGTGTCAGTTTAAATAACTGTGCTGTGCATGTCATTGTAGTGTGTTAGCAATTGGAAAAATCTGTAATAATAGAGAGAATCGTTTATTTCAGCTTTTATTTCGCTCATCACTTTCCCAGTGGGTCAGAAGTCTACATACACTCAATTAGTATTTGGTAGCATTGCCTTTAAATTGTTTAACTTGGGTCAAACGTTTCAGGTAGCCTTCCACAAGCCTCCCACAATAAGTTGGGGGAATTTTGTCCTATTCCTCCTGACAGAGCTGGTGTAAATGAGTCAGGTTTGTTGGCCTCCTTGCTTTCATACGCTTTTTCAGTTCTGCCCACACATTTTCAATGGGATGAGGTCAGGGCCTTGTGATGGCCACTCCAATACCTTGACTTTGTTGTACTTAAGCCATTTTGCCACAACTTTGGAAGTATGCTTCGGGTCATTGTCAATTTGGAAGACAGCCAAGACAGCCAAACAACTATTTGCGACCAAGCTTTCATTTCCTGACTGATGTCTTGAGATATTGCTTCAATATATCAACGTAATTTTCCTTCCCCATGATGCTATCTATTTTGAGAATTGCACCAGTCCGTCCTGAAGCAAAGCACCCCCACAACATGATGCTGTCACCCCGTGCTTTACGGTTGGGATGGTATCCTTCGGCTTGCAAACCTCCCCCTTTTTCCTCCAAATATAACGATGGTCATCATGACAAAACAGTTATTTCTTAGTTTCCTCAGACCAGAGGACATTTCTCCAAAAAGTACGGTCTTTGTCCCCGTGTGCAGTTGCAAACCATAGTCTGTTTTTTTATGGCGGTTTTGGAGCAGTGGCTTCTTCCTTGCTGAGTGGCCTTTCGGGTTATGTTGACATAGGACTTGTTTTACTGTGGATATAGATACTTTTGTACCTGTTTCCTCCAGCATCTTCACAATGTCCTTTGCTGTTGTTCTGGGATTGATGTGAACTTTTTGCACCAAAGTACATTCATCTCTAGGAGGCAGAACGCGCCTCCTTCCTGAGCGGTATGAAGGCTGCGTGGTCCCATGGTGTTTATACTTGCGCACTATTGTTTGGACAGATGAACGTGGTACCTTCAGGCATTTGGAAATTGCTCCCAAGGATGAACCAGACCACAATTATTTTTCTGATGTCTTGGCTGATTTATTTTGATTTTCCCATGATGTCAAGGTAAGAGACACTGAGTTTGAAGGTAGGCCTTGAAATACATCCACAGGTACACCTCCAATTGACTCAAATTATGTCAATTAGCCTATCAGAAGCTTCTAAGGCCATAACATAATTTTCTAGAATATTCCAAGCTGTTTAAAGGCAGAGGCAACTTAGTGTATGTAAACTTCTGACCCACTGGAATTGTGATAAGGTGCAATATAAACATGGAAAAATAAATGTCCTAACCGACAAAACTATAGTTTGTTATCAAGAAATGTGTGGAGTATTTGAAAAACAAGTTTTAATGACTCCAACCTAAGTGTATGTAAACTTCTGACTTCAACTGTAGCTTATGAAACCCTATCAAAACCTAGAAGAAAAATCTAATCTAGGTTGACAAGACTCTCTTCTACCAATGGATATATCCTTTTCTGAAGGAATAGAGGGATCAATAGTATACAATATTTGGCAGTGCTGTCAGTTCTCAAGTCCTTGAGGTAGATAAGTGATCGACCGTGAGAGAAAGTGAACCTGTGTGTCTGTGTTTGTTTGAGTTACTGTAGGAAGTGCCGTTTGCCATCTCGAGATGACGATCGTTATCATGGTGGTGAGCATACGTCTGTTCATTATCTCTGTGTGTGTGTGTGTGTGTTTGTGTGTGTGTGTGTGTGTGCGTGTGCGTGTGCGTGTGCGTGTGCGTGTGCGTGTGAGTGTGTGTCGTGTTCTTTTATCAACATGTTTCTTCATACAGCTACTGGGCTTTGTGGATTGTTTTGTTTTTTTCTCTAATATGACCCCTGGCCTTGCTTTTCTCGTTGCCGTGGTTACGTGCTCTCTGGGTACATTTACATATGCATAAGCTCTGGCCTTATGTGTCAGAGAAATACACCAGTCTATTTGAGTGTGTGTGTGTGTGTGTGTGTGTGCGTGTGTGTGTGTGTGTGTGTGCGTGTGTGCATGTGCGTATGTGTGGGTGTTTCTGGACAGTGTTTCACTTCTTTGGCTTGCGCAGTGATCAATGGTGTTCCGGGCTTGTGGGGTATATTCGCTATTTGACCAATAGGTGGTGCTACAGTGTAATAACCCTCACTTTACCCCAGTATTTTAACCCTGTCATGCAGTGGTTGTAGAGGGCAGTTTTGTGATGTTATCTCCTATGGAGGTCTCCATTCTCTCGTCCTTTCCCCGTGTGCGCGTTTGTGTGTGTGTGGTACAGTGGTGGTTTTGAGCACCTACGCACCTACTCTACCATGACATCTAACCTCTATGGATGTTTGGTTGCCTACACAGTCTGACAGAACTTGAATGCTTTCTTTTGTCTGTTCAGTTTATAATATCTGTCTGTGTGCCAATCCCACTCGCTCTCTTCTCTCATTTCTAGATCTCTTACATTTATCTCCTCTATAATATCTTCTTACAGAATCACATGCTGCTTCATCGGCATGGAATACATCCATTCTAACCCTCTCTCTGTCCTACTCGTTCCAAAGCCTGTTCATAGCTTTAGCTCTAGTAATTGATTGGATTTTCCACTGCTCTCTCTTCAAGATGTTCCTAGCGCATATGAGCGAGCCCGATTCCTTTTAGAGGAATAAACCAAATATCGAGCCCTCGGATCATTACTTTAGACTGAGATTTTTGCTGAAGTTTGTGCAGCTCAATATTTCTTCATCCTATCTCGGGATGAAGTTCGTTGATTATATAAAAAAGCAGTGATCATATAAATTCTGTATCTATGTGACATTTGGCTATCTTAAAGGATGATTACAACCAATTGTTTGTCTGGTTTCCATGGCTATCCACGCTATGCTGATATCAGTGGAATGGCTGGATTCGAGAACGTGGATATCATTCTAGTAATTGATTGGATTTTCCACTGCTCACTCCATTCCAGGACCATTATTATGAGCCGTCTTCCCCTTAGCAGCCTCCGCTGGCTGATATTCATGTTGGCAAAAATATATTTCTCTCCCTTGTCTCTATCCCCATCTCCCTCCCTCTCTCTCTCTCTCTCTCTCTCTCTCTCTCTCTCTCTCTCTCTCTCTCTCTCTCTCTCTCCCTCTCCCTCTCTCCCTCCCTCTCTCTCTCTCTCTCTCTTCCTCTCTCTCTTCCTCACTCTCTCTTCCTCTCTCCCTCTCTCTCTCTCCTCTCTCTCTCTCTCTCTCTCTCTCTCTCTTCCCCTCTCTCTCTCTCTCTCTCTCCCTCCCTCTCTCTCTCTCTCTCTCTTCCTCTCTCTCTTCCTCACTCTCTCTTCCTCTCTCCCTCTCTCTCTCTCTTCCTCTCTCTCTCTCTCTCTCTCTCTCTCTCTTCCCCTCTCTCTCTCTCCCTCTCTCCCTCTCTCTCTCTCTCTCTCTCTTCCTCTCTCTCTTCCTCACTCTCTCTTCCTCTCTCCCTCTCTCTCTCTCTCTCTCTCTCTCTCTCTCCCTCTCCCTCTCTCCCTCCCTCTCTCTCTCTCTCTCTCTCTCCTCTCTCTCTTCCTCACTCTCTCTTCCTCTCTCCCTCTCTCTCTCTCTTCCTCTCTCTCTCTCTCTCTCTCTTCCCCTCTCTCTCTCTCTCTCTTCCTCGCTCTCTCTCTCTCTCTATTATTATCCTGTCTAATCAATATCTTTTTCTTTTTCTAATTGTTGTTTACATCAATAATCATCCTATTCATCGCACATTCCTCATCTCCTTACTCTCATCACCATGTCCTACCCCTCCCCCCTCTCTCTCTCTGTCTCTTTGCTCTCTACAGCTGAGTTAGTTCATTATTCATCAGCATGTTTTATTCACATTCCAGCATCCTTCCACCCTCAGCACGTACAGGGCCAGCTCCCTCTCTCTATCATTTCTTCATTCTCTCCATCTCTTTCAACATCTCTCGCTCCAGCCTTGCTCAGCAAAGAGCCAGCTATCCAGATACATATATCTCCCTCTTGTTCTCTCTCTCTCTCACTCCTCCTCTTTCTCCTTCTCTCTGTATCTCACTATCTGTCGGTTTCTCTCTCCCTTTCCCTCTACTACTCTCTTCCTTTTTATGCCTTTCAACATCCCTCCCTCCAGTCTTGCACTCATTTTCTGTGTTGATTCCATCTGTCTCTTAACAAAGTTTTCTCCCGACGCAGTCCTCCACAATCTCTGACTCATTCGACTGCAAATGTCTTGATCCATCCCCCCTTCTCCATCTCTTCATTTTCATTCCATCTTTCATTCATGTTATCTTTTCCTTCACTTCTGCATTTGTGTCCTCAAATGTCATATTCGCGCGATACAGTCCATTCATACTCTCAAACCCATGTCTTTGTTCCCCTGCTTCTCCCCCTCTCTCTCTCAATCTATCCTTCCATTAAAATCATCAAATCCAATTGTATTTGTCACATGCTTTGTACACAACAGGTGTAGACTAACAGTGAAATGCCCTTCCTAACAACGCTGGGAGAAAAATAGAAAAATAATAACACGAGGAATAAATAAATACACAATGAGTAACGATAACTTGGATATATAGACGTGGTACCAGTACTGAGTTGATGTGTAGAGGTATGAGGTATATATGTATATAGGTAGGAGTAAAGTGACTAGGCAATAGGATAGATAATAGACAGTAACAGCAATATACTGTAGGTAGGGGTAAAGGATAGATAATAGACAGTAACAGCAGTATACTGTAGGTAGGGGTAAAGGATAGATAATAGACAGTAACAGCAGTATACTGTAGGTAGGGGTAAAGGATAGATAATAGACAGTAACAGCAGTATACTGTAGGTAGGGGTAAAGGATAGATAATAGACAGTAACAGCAATATACTGTAGGTAGGGGTAAAGGATAGATAATAGACAGTAACAGCAGTATACTGTAGGTAGGGGTAAAGGATAGATAATAGACAGTAACAGCAGTATACTGTAGGTAGGGGTAAAGGATAGATAATAGACAGTAACAGCAGTATACTGTAGGTAGGGGTAAAGGATAGATAATAAACAGTAACAGCAGTATACTGTAGGTAGGGGTAAAGGATAGATAATAAACAGTAACAGCAGTATACTGTAGGTAGGGGTAAAGGATAGATAATAAACAGTAACAGCAGTATACTGTAGGTAGGGGTAAAGGATAGATAATAGACAGTAACTGCAGTATACTGTAGGTAGGGGTAAAGGATAGATAATAAACAGTAAGAGCAGTATACTGTAGGTAGGGGTAAAGGATAGATAATAGACAGTAACAGCAATATACTGTAGGTAGGGGTAAAGGATAGATAATAAACAGTAAGAGCAGTATACTGTAGGTAGGGGTAAAGGATAGATAATAGACAGTAACAGCAGTATACTGTAGGTAGGGGTAAAGGATAGATAATAGACAGTAACAGCAGTATACTGTAGGTAGGGGTAAAGGATAGATAATAAACAGTAACAGCAGTATACTGTAGGTAGGGGTAAAGGATATATAATAGACAGTAACAGGCGCATATGTGATGATTTAAAAGAATTAGTGCAAAAAGTGTCAATGCAGATCGTTAAATAGTTAACCAATAGCAACCCAGACTAACACTTTAACAGCCTTATGGTATGGTGGTATAAACTGTTTAGTGTCCTGTTGGATCCAGACTTGGTGCATCAGTACCGCTTGCCGTGTGGTAGCAGAGAGAACAGTCTATGACTTGGGTGGCTGGAATCTTTGACCATTTTTAGGGCCTTCCTCTGACACTGCCTTGTATAGAGGTCCTGGAAGGCAGGGAGCTCAGCCCCAGTACTTGGCCAAATGCATTGCCCTCTGTAGCACCTTGAGGTTAGATGCCAAGTAGTTGCCATACCAAACAGTGATGCAGCCAGTCAAGGTGTTTTTAAAGGTGTAGCTGTATAACTTTTGAGGATCTGAGGGCCCATGCCAAATCTTTTCAGCCTTCTGGGGGGGAAAAGTTATTTCGTTGTGCGTTCTTCACGACTGTGTTAGTGTGTGTGGACCAGAATAATACCTTACTGATGTGGACACCGAGGAACTTGAAGCTCTCGACTCCACCACAGTCCCAGCAATGTCGATGGGGGTGTGCTCGGCCCTCCGTTTCCTGTAGTACAAGATCAGCTCTTTTGTCTTGCTGACATGGAGGGAGAGGTTGTACACCTGGCATCACACTTCCAGGCCACTGACATCCTCCCTGTAGGCTGTCATCAGGCCATCCACCGCCGTGTCTGACGTGCATAAGAGCCAGCTTAGTAGGATTTGATTTTACTCCTGTATTGACGTTTTGTATGTTTGATGGCTCGTCAGAGGTTGTAGTGAGATTTCTTGAAAGCTTCCGGATTAGTGTCCCGCTCTTTGAAAGCGGCAGCTCTACCCTTTAGCTCAGTGCGGATATTGCCTGTAATCCATGGCTTCTGGTTGGGATGTGTACGTACAGTCAGGGGGACGCGTATTTGTGTATTTGTGTGTATAAGGTTGTAATGGTTGTCGTCGGGAGAAAGAGAGGACCAAGGTGCAGCGTGGTAAGTATTCATTGTAATTTAATAAAAAATGAATACTGAAAAAAAACAATACACGACAAACAAACAGTCCTGAACGGTGCAACAAAACACAGAACAGAAAATAAACACCCACAACTCAAAAGTGAAACCAGGCTACCTAAGTATGATTCTCAATCAGGGACAACGATTGACAGCTGCCTCTGATTGAGAACCATACCAGGCCGAACACAGAAAATCCCAAATTATAGAAAAAAGAACAAAGACAACCCACCCAACTCACGCCCTGACCATACTAAAACAAAAGACAAAACAGAGGAACTAAGGTCAGAACGTGACAGTAGTTGTTGTGAATTTGTTAGATTACTTGTTAAATGTTACTGCATAGTCGGAACTAGAAGCACAAGCATTTCGCTACACTCGCATTAACATCTGCTAACCATGTGTATGTGACCAATAAAATTTGATTTGATTTTAAGTTTTCAACGTACTATTTAATGAAGCTGTGACTGATGTGGTAAACTCCTCAATCTTATCTGGTATATCCCGGTCTCTGTAGCTTAGCATCCGCTTCGTCGGACCACTTCCGCTTTGACCACGTCACTGCTACTTCCTGTTTGAGTTTTTTCTTGTAAACAAGAATCAGGATAGAGTTATGGTCAGATTTGCCAAATGGAGGCCGAGGGAGAGCTTTGTACGCGTCTCTGTGTGTAGAGTTAATGTGATCTAGATTATTTATTTTTTGCCTCTATATGCACAGGTGATGTGCTGGTAAAAATTAGATGAGACGCTGCTTTAAAATCCCCTGCCACTAGGAGTGCTGTCTCTGGATGTGCATTTTCTTGTTGGTTTATGGCCCTATACAGCTCATTGAGGGCTTTCTTAGTGCCAGCATCAGTATGTGGTGGTGAATAGGGATTACACACCAGCTGTTGTTAACATAGAGATCTCCCCCTGAACTTTACCTGAAGCTGCCATTTCTTCGCCTAAAATGACATACCCAAATGTAACTGCCTGTAGTTCAGGACCTGAAGCAAGGATAGGATATTCTTGATACCATTTGAAAGGAAACACTTTCTGGAAAGTTTGTGGAAATGTGAAATTAATTTAGGAGAATATAACACATTTGATCTGGTAAAAGATAATTCAAATAAAAATAAAAAATAAACATTTTTGAAGTGCAAGAGAAAAGCCACAGTGTATTATTCCAGTTTAGGCGCAATTTAGATTTTGGCCACCAAATGGCAGCAATGTATGTGCAAAGTTTTAGACTGATCCAATGAACCATTGTATTACTGTTAAAAAGTTGGTTTATTGATACATTTTCAAGTTCATAACTGTGCACTCTCCTCAAACTATAGCATGGTGTTATTTCACTGTGACAGCTTAGTTAGATTAACAAGGATTGAAGCATCCTGCCCATATCAGATTTTTCTATCTCCTGAATAATGTTCCCGTTACTTACAACCTCATGCTAGTCACATTAGCGCTTGTCAACTCAACCATCCCATGGAGGGGGAGGGGGGGGGATCACCGATCACGTAGAGGTTAACGATGTATAGAAAAAACAGCTAGATATATATTATCCATGTCCTTGTTCAGCCACGACTCCAAGCAACATAAATTATTACATTTCTTCAGGTCCCGTTGATAGGATAGTCTCGAACGGAGCTCGTCCAGTTTGTTTGCCAATAGAACAAAGGGTAGGGGTAGTTTATTTACTCACAAAGTAGTCTTGTCATGGAGCCTGCTCGTCTGCCTCTCTCCGGGGATTAGGGCCTGGTCCGGGATGAGCAGTACACCCACAACTGCCAACTGGTTATAGTATAAATCTTCATCCAAATGAAGGTCAGTGATCGCTGTTCTGGGGTAGTGATCGCTGTTCTGATGTAGTGATCGCTGTTCTGGGGTAGTGATCACTGTTCTGGTGTAGTGATCGCTGTTCTGGGGTAGTGATCGCTGTTCTGGGGTAGTGATCGCTGTTCTGGGGTAGTGATCGCTGTTCTGGGGTAGTGATCGCTGTTCTGATGTAGTGATCACTGTTCTGGGGTAGTGATCACTGTTCTGGTGTAGTGATCGCTGTTCTGGGGTAGTGATCGCTGTTCTGATGTAGTGATCGCTGTTCTGGGGTAGTGATCACTGTTCTGGTGTAGTGATCGCTGTTCTGGGGTAGTGATCGCTGTTCTGGGGTAGTGATCGCTGTTCTGGGGTAGTGATCGCTGTTCTGATGTAGTGATCACTGTTCTGGGGTAGTGATCACTGTTCTGGTGTAGTGATCGCTGTTCTGGGGTGGTGATCGCTGTTCTGGGGTAGTGATCGCTGTTCTGGGGTAGTGATCGCTGTTCTGGGGTAGTGATCGCTGTTCTGGGGTAGTGATCGCTGTTCTGGGGTAGTGATCGCTGTTCTGATGTAGTGATCGCTGTTCTGATGTAGTGATCGCTGTTCTGATGTAGTGATCGCTGTTCTGATGTAGTGATCGCTGTTCTGATGTAGTGATCGCTGTTCTGGGGTAGTGATCGCTGTTCTGATGTAGTGATCGCTGTTCTGATGTAGTGATCACTGTTCTGATGTAGTGATCGCTGTTCTGGGGTAGTGATCGCTGTTCTGGGGTAGTGATCACTGTTCTGATGTAGTGATCGCTGTTCTGATGTAGTGATCGCTGTTCTGATGTAGTGATCGCTGTTCTGATGTGGTGATCGCTGTTTCTTATGTAGTGATCGCTGTTCTGGGGTAGTGATCGCTGTTCTGATTTCCAGAAGTGGTTTTCGGTCATTCCTTGCACTCATTCTCTCCCTGTAATTATTTCTCCCTCCTTTCTTACGACTAGACTGCTTATAGTGATCTGTATGTGTGTGCTTCTGTGCACACACACACACTATGTCTGGAGGTCTATTGCCTGTTGGCGTGTGGTGTAGTATGTGTGCCAACACATGCATGTCTGTTTATTTCTCTTACTGGTTGCCTGCGTATTGCGGTAGGTATGCTGCTGTGCTGTGTTTCTCCACATTGTGCTGTTCTGGTTCCTCAGCACTTCACCCCCAGCATGCAATATCTCACCACTGTCACACCATTGACTCCCACTTCCATGAATAGTTGAATAGAGGACTCAATTGCCATAAAGCCTATTTTAGACGATTTCAAAGATGAGCCCTCTTTCCAACTCTATGGTCCCATTTCACAAAGGTCTTTGCTCCTAGACACTGATCTCAGGTCAGTTGTATTATGCATTATGCGTAAACTGATCCTAGATCTGTGTCCATTATTAAGCAGGTCCTACAAGAGAACAAGAGAGCTTCCTCTTAAAAACCAGGGCACCGTTTTCACAACTGATCTAGTATCAGTTTAACCTCTTATTCATTGTGCTGTAGAAGATAACACTGATCCTTGATCACTATTCCTATTTTGAAAGGCTTTATGAATACTGGCCCAGGCTCTTATTTCATATCTTTTAAGATGTTTATTTAGAGATATATAGTAGAAGGCATCACACCATTTTAATGAAGAAGTTGATACATTTTTTTATCATACTGCTGATCAGAGTCTGACAATGCTGTGCCCTCAGTATTACATTTTAATGACCAAGAAGTATGGGGTAATCAATATGACATGTATTTTATGATCGTGTCATACTTACTGTGTATAAATCCGTGAAATCTGATGTCTTTTTTTATGTTCAATTCCTAACTCATATGCCATTCATTCTCTAACAACAGGATTTCCTTCAAGAGGGTGCAAAATACTGAACGTTGCAGATAGAAATACTGTACCATGGATAGAGCTGACACGATTCCTCACACTCTGCATGATTGGCTTGTGTATTCTACATATTATATTTCTATCTGAATGCACTTCAATGTTGTGCCCTACTGAACGCATCCCAGTCCATCCAAACAGCTGGAGGTGGAGGCGGAGCTTCTGGTTTTGGTGTAGCTTGGGGTGTGTTCTTTCCTGGTTTGTACTATATGGAGAGGTGGCGAGGTGTGCTATCTGTTGGTTATTGTGAGAGGTGTGTTAGTGTTCATTTACTCATTTTCTTTCTCATCCTCTAACCCCCTTTGCTGACAGGAATTATGATCCCGCCTCCAGTCTCACACTCTCCAACCCTATTGGTTGTGTCAGGAAGTCACTCCTCTTCGCTCATTGTCTAGTCTCGTTGTCTATGACAACTTGACCAGCCTCCTATCTCTCATTCACTCATCCCAATTGGCTCTGTGTGCCTGTCTGACTCTGGGTGTTGCAGTGCATGGGCTGTGGGAGGAGTGGTCGTCATGGAGCCTGTGTTCTGTCACGTGTGGGCGGGGCTCCAGGACCCGAACCAGAAACTGTGAGAGCGGAGGAGGGGCCAAGCTCTGTGGAGGGCCTGAGAAACAGAACAAACTCTGCAACATAGCAGTGTGTCCCGGTTAGTACCATCTCATGTACATTTACACCTCTATCTATCTGTCTGTCTATCTCTCTGTCTATCCATCAGTCTGTCTCTCTGTTTCTCCTTTTGTGGAAGCCCGAGATACAGACCAAACTCTGCAACATAATATTTATTGTCTTATACAGTACCATCTCATATACAGAGCATTCGGAAAGTGACTTGACTTTTTCCACATTTTGTTACGTTCCAGCCTTATTCTAAAATTGATTAAATTAAAATGATTCCTCATCAATCTACACACAATACCACATAATGACAAAGTAAAAACAGGTTTTTAGAATTTTAAACAGAATACTCGATTTACATAAGTTTTCAAGTCCTTTGCTATGAGACACGAAATTGAGCTCAGGTGTTTTCTGTTTCCATTGATCATCCTTGAGATGTTTTTACAACTTGATTGGAGTCCACCTGTGGTAAATTCAATTTATTGGACATGATTTGGAAAGGCACACACCTGTCTATATAAGATCCCAAAGATCCCACAGTTGACAGTGCCTGTCTGAGCAAAAACCAAGCCATTAAGTCGAAGGAATTTTCAGTAAAGCTCCGAGACAGGATTGTGTCGAGGCACAGATCTGGCGAAGGGTACCAAAACATTTATGCAGCATTGTAGGTCCCCAGGAACACAGTGGCCTCCATCATTCTTAAATGGAAGAAGTTTGGAACCACCAAGACTCTTCCGAGAGCTGGCTGCCTAGCCAAACTGAGCAATTGGAGGAGAAGAGCCTTGGTCAGGGAGGTGACCAAGAGCCCGATGGTCACTCTGACATAGCCTCAGAGTTCCTCTGTGGAGATGGGAGAACCTTCCAGAAGGATAACCATCTATGCAGCACTCCACCAATCAGGCCTTTATGGTAGAGTGGCCAGATGGAAGCCACTCCTCAGTAAAAGGTACATGACAGCCCATTTGGAGTTTGCCAAAAGGCACCTGCAAAGACTCAGACCATGAAAAGCAAGATTCTTTGGTCTGATGAAACCAAGATTGATCACTTTAGCCTGAATGCCAAGCGTCATGTCTGGAGGAAAGCTGGCACCATCATTACAGGGAAGCATGGTGGTGGCAGCATCATGCTGTGGGGATGTTTTTCAGCAGCAGGGAGTGGGAGACTAGTTATGATAGACGGAAAGATGAACGGAGCAAAGTACATAGAGATCCTTGATTAAAAACCGGCTCCAGAATGCTCAGTTCCTCAGCCTGGGACGAAGGTTCACCTTTCTATACGACAATGACGCTAAGCACACAGCCAAGACAACGCAGTGTCCTTGTGTAGCCCAGCCAGAGCCTGAACCCGAACCCAATCGAACGGCGAGACCTGAAAATAGCTGTGCAGCTACGCTCCCCATTCAACCTGACAGAGCTTGGGAGGATCTGCAGAGAAGAATGGGAGAAACTCCCCAAATGCAGGTGTGCCAAGCTTGTAGCATCATACCCAAGAAGACTTGAGGCTGTGAATGTTGCTTCAACAAAGTCCTGAGTAAAGGGTCTGAAAACGTATGTATAGGTAATATTTCAGTTATCTTTTTTTTTTAAAGATTTGATAAAATAATAAATGTATTTTGCTTTGTCATTATGGGGTATTGATGTGGGGAAAAACTATTTAATCCATTTCAGATTAAGGCTGTAACATAACAAAATGTGGAATTAGTTAAGGGGTCTGAAAACTTTTCGAATGCACTGTACACACTATATACACCTCTACTTCTCTCTCTCTCTCGCTCTTCCTCTCTCTCTCTCTTCCTCTCTCTCTTGCACTCACTCTCTCTCTCTCTCTCTCTCTCTCTCTCTCTCTCTCTCTCTCTCGCTCTTCCTCTCTCTCTCTCTTCCTCTCTCTCGCACTCACTCGCTCTCTATCTCTCTCTCTCTCTCTCTCTTGCTCTCTCTCTCCCAATACAATTCTCTCTCTCACTTTTTCATTCTCTCTCTCTGTCATCCCATATCTCCATATCACTACTGTCAAAGCACTCAAGTCTACATCTGTCCTCTCCTGTCCACTCCTGTTCACTATGATCAAGCTAAAATCTCCGTTGTTATTCCGCTAGTCTTTATCCATCTCTCTTCTTAGGTCCCGTAATAGAAACATCAGTTTCAATGCTCTGGTTAGGTTCGGAACTTATTTCATTTGTCTTTAGTTCCCTTTCTTTTGGGTTTCCACAGTGTTTGAGTGCTGTGGTCCAGCCCCTATCTCTTTGAGATTACCAATTACCATGTCAAGAGATGTGATAAATCCTTGTCTCTTTGAGATGATCTATTACATTGTCAATAGGAGTGATAAATCATTCTCTTTGAGACTACCTGTTACATTGTCAATAGGAGTGATAAATCATTCTCTTTGAGACTACCTGTTACATTGTCAATAGGAGTGATAAACCATTCTCTTTGAGACTACCTGTTACATTGTCAATAGGAGTGATAAACCATTCTCTTTGAGACTACCTGTTACATTGTCAATAGGAGTGATAAACCATTCTCTTTGAGACTACCTGTTACATTGTCAATAGGAGTGATAAATCATTCTCTTTGAGACTACCTGTTACATTGTCAAGAGGAGTGATACGTCATTGTTTCTTTGAAATTACCTGTTATCTTATCAAGAGGATAATAAATCATTGTCTCTTTGAGATGACCTGTTACCATGTCAACAGGATGATAAATCATTGTGCCTTTGAGATGACCTATTACCTTCTTTGGCTATAGTCTACTGTCTGGCTATAGTCTATGTGTTATTGTATGGCTACAGTCTACTGTCTGGCTATAGTCTATGTGTTATTGTCTGGCTACAGTCTACTGTGTTATTGTCTGGCTACAGTCTACTGTGTTATTGTCTGGCTACAGTCTACTGTGTTATTGTCTGGCTACAGTCTACTGTGTTATTGTCTGGCTATAGTCTACTGTGTTATTGTCTGGCTATAGTCTACTGTGTTATTGTCTGGCTACAGTCTACTGTGTTATTGTCTGGCTATAGTCTAGTGTCTGGCTATAGTCTATGTGTTATTGTATGGCTACAGTCTACTGTCTGGCTATAGTCTACTGTCTGGCTATAGTCTATGTGTTATTGTCTGGCTATAGTCTACTGTGTTATTGTCTGGCTATAGTATACTGTCTGGCTATAGTCTATGTGTTATTGTCTGGCTATAGTCTACTGTCTGGCTATAGTCTATGTGTTATTTTATGGCTACAGTCTACTGTCTGGCTATAGTCTATGTGTTATTGTATGGCTACAGTCTACTGTCTGGCTATAGTCTACTGTGTTATTGTCTATCTACAGTCTACTGTGTTATTGTCTGGCTATAGTCTACTGACTG